>NW_028277056.1:4407500-4615000 GCF_059951505.1 Python bivittatus
AGAAATAAGAAATATCGTAGGACACAGCCCAAATTTTTAAAAAATGTTATTAACTAAGAAGTAAAACAAGCAGGACATCATAGCAAAGAGAAGTTGCAAGATAAAAGTCCAGCAGCCAGAAGTAGAGGGCAAAGAATTCAATAATATTTTTTCACTTTAAAAATTGACAAGAAAGCTGTATAAGTAGGCTGATCGTCAAATTGTAGGAAATTAGGAGGAATGAGTGTTACAGTTGGATGGAGTGGTTGGCTGTGCTCCTTCGTTCCATCTGTGATTTGATTTGGGAGGCCAAGGAAGATCTCAGCTTTATTTCCAGTAGTATATTAGAAATAGGAGTGTCTGCAGTCAACACTGATTTAAGCAGCTGTTTATCTCCATTAAGTTTGTGGGCAAAACAGTTGGGTGGGTAGTTTCTCCAGAGTAGGGGAAAATTCTCCAACAGTTTTGTAGACACAGGATTGATGGTAACAGTACCATCACTGCCAAGAAAGCCAATGGAACAGCTGTCCTTAGGTCCTCTCATGGGAAATCAGGGAAACTTCAGACTGATGGAGAAAGAATTGAGCCATGAAAGCCATGATGTTCACACACATCCCTTGGCTATTTTGTCATTACACCAGTGTAAAAATACCACAATCCGTGCATAAGAATTTCTCTCTGAAATTCTTCTTTGAAATAATTTCTAAAGCAAATTCTTCATTGAGAAGGTTGGGGAAAATGCAGCATATCTCTGGCTGCTAGATTGCTGAGGTGAGGGAAAAAATAAATACTTCAAAGAGGTAATACTAAGGTGTAGAAAAAAGTGGGTTAGCCCTTTTGTGTTGAGGTTTGTCCATTGTGTCCATTTTTATTTTAAGTAATTGAAGGACAGGAAGTCCATCAATCCAATGCTTTGATGCTCTCAGGTTGAATTGTTGATTTCCCTTCACTATAGCAGACACGTCAAAGATTTCATGAGACTGGCAGGCACCATTATGGATTTTGGTATGGGAAAAACTTTAAAGAAACAGGGAGCTTTCTGCCATATTCTTCAACACTGAAAACTTGGTTAAATTCTAATGAATGAGGAACTTTTCCTCAAATTGTTCATATTTTTTTATTCTGCATGAATTATTTTTGCTTTCCAAATATAAGACCAATTTTTATTGAATTTAGGGTTTGAGGGAATTAACATCCTTGTGTTATAAAATGTAAGAAAAGCCAATTAAAGTCATAAATAATTGGGTAAAACATCCAAGATGATTTAGGAAAACCTTTTGGTTTATCAAGAGAAATTTGTGTGCTGTGTACTTGTAAGAAGAAGCACAGAGAGCCCACTGTTGAGGAGGCCCTTCACGTTTGACAGAAAATAGAAATTCAGAGCATTGTCTTCATATCATCCTGGGGAAATCCTTACCAAAATAATCCATTCTAAATGGTTCATTCATTAGTCAAATGCCATCTTGTATTTAGTGCTACTCTTGGGATCCTCATTTAGAGAGAGATTGGTTGTCATTTTAAAAATGCAAGAAATTAAAAAGTGATAACTAACATTGATGGCAATTTAAATAATCACATCTGCCCCACTGTAATGTAATGCAGAGGTATTACATTAGGCTGTTGATCTGTTGCTGCACCACAACAAGATTTTCTTGTTGGCCTTGTGAACTTTTAACCATTAAAAAAGCCTCGGTATCTTTCCCCATTGGCCTTGCTTGCTGAGGATATTGTTGAAAGATCAGTGTGGAAGGTGGCCACATAAGATTTCCAAACATTTAGTTTTGCAGCTGTCACTCTTTCAGTCACCCTGACTTCTCAGAAAGGCCAGAAGCATGATACCTCTTCCGTTGGAGTTTGAGCAAAATTTGTGTTAGGAAATGAAAAGCACTGGATAATCCTATGAAATTAAAAGGTAGGCTACAAGGAGCAGTCCAAGCAATAGAAAATCTTACAGGGGCAAATGGGGGGTGGGGGGTGGGATTTATTCTGGTTTGTTCTCTTGTTCAGGTTTTGCCTTCTGTTAGGTGTCTAGCAAAACACATAGCCGGTATTTGTTTTATTGAAGGGAGATTCTCTTGCCTCATTGGATTATTAATTCATACGCTCAGTTCAGGAGTTGATTGTGTATCAGATTGTATTGGGTTTCACTCCAGTTTGAATTTTGTTGACATCTATATTTTAGTACTAGATCTGAACTTCAGACTGCAAGAGCTTTGGGGAAAATCTTTTTTGTTTTGAATGTAATATTAAACCTTTACTTTTCGTGGAAACAAAACTTGTTTTAATTCCAGATTTTCTTGTTGGCCTTGTGAACTTTTAACCGTTAAAAAAAAAAATCCTTGATGTAACATTTAGATTAATGAGCAAGTTCCCTTCAAGTGAGATCATGTAAAGAGAATATACTCATGCAATGAAATCTGATAAACATTGCCTAATGGTATTGAAAAGTTTACATAAATACAAAAGCATAAAGTTTGAGAAGGTTTCCGGTTGTAATGTAAGACTGTCTAGCTGTAAAGAGTTAAAACACTGGTGATACAGGTTAGTGAGTTTTGAGGTTGAAACATTTAAAGACCTCACAGACCTCTAAGTTGCCCTTTTAAACATAAGTGATGTAAAATAGTTTGTTGTGAATTAGAGAACTTTAATGAGTCTACAAATAAAAGAAAAGTTTGTCTTAGCTCCCTCATCATTTTTCTCTCCAGTATTAGAAGGTAACAGGATTTCATATGAGAGAAAATATTTTACTTGAATTTAAACAAAGATCATCAGCAAACCATAATTGGCACCTGATACATCTAATAAGCACTACAGTGCACTGCTGGATCTGAGATCTGTTCCCTAACAGTTATGCGCAGGAGTCTGGTGCCTTTGCCTTCTTTTAATCTCAAGTTCAGGATTTCCAGCTGCTAGAAAGTTGGCATCAAAACGGCAGAAGTAGCCTGTCTGGTGAATGGAACTTGAAACTGAGAATTTGAAGTGTTCCTTAATGAAGCAGGAACTATGCAGGATGGAGGAGGAGGCAGAGTGCGCCAAGGAAGGAAGCATGGGAGGGAGAGAGGAAACATGATTGCAGAGGTGGGAGTGGAGAGAAGAAGGAAGGTTGTCCAGCTTTCTCTCTCAGTTTTCTAGAGGTCTCTGCATGGTGGGGGATTCAGACTTTTCTTCCACCCTCAACAAAGACACAGAGCAGGGCCAAAGCAGAAGTCATATATGGAATCTCGGAAGCCTCACATATGGCCCCAGTTCTCTGTTACTCTTACTAAGAGTAACAGAGAATTGGGGCCATATGTGAGGCTTCCGAGATTCCATATATGATTTCTGCTTTGCTTACTGAATGCTTACTAAACATTGTTTAGTAAGAGGCACAGTTATTAAAAAGAAGCACACAGATAATGTCTAGACCACTGTTTCTCAACCTTGGCCACTTGAAGATGTGTGGACTTCAACTCCCAGAATTCTCCAGCCACACACCTTTTCTCTTTGCCCCCTCTGCTGTCTACTGTCCTTGCCCTGGGATAATTAATATCACCCCATGTAATTATGCTTGGGGGGAAAAATGTTCCATTGCTATAGATTCTTCTCTGAGTTTAGCCTGTTCTCACTTTACCTTTCCTCAACTGCAACCCTTTGGAATCCTATCTGCCAAACATGGTAACTAAGCGTAGAAAAATAACTTTTTTGGTATCACCCTAACCCTAACTTTTTAAAAAAGTGAGATTGCAGCATGTGAGGAAATTTAATCCTTTCCCAGCTACAATCCCTGTTTTAAAATATCCTCCATAGGGCACAGTGGCTGTTCAGGGCTCTGGTTATGTTCTTTGGGTTCAGGGACGCTTCTGTCTTTGAAAGGTTCTGTTCTCTTGTTTTCTTACCCTTATCCATCTTAAAATATTTCTGCATTATATTATAAGAGAATGCAAAACATGCTAATCAAGTTGGTGCTGGAAAGATACAGATTATTATGAATCAGAATGGAAAATGGCTCAAGGCATTCATGGAGATCTTGCTGATCATATTTTCATTTCAAAAGACTTAGATTCTTTCCTTACTGTTGATATGATATTGGTGTCCCCTCATTGTAGTCTTCAACTTCATTGGAAGAGCTTTTCCAGTATTGTATTATAATTTATTGTTGCGCTGTCTAGTTTTTTTGGGAGGAGGAGTCTCTGATGCTTCTGTCCCACAACCTGGAAGTTCGACATTCATTCTGGGGTTCTGCTGCCATGTTGTCTTTATGATGGACATTGGTCACATTATTAGATTGCTTTCTTGCCCCCCATGTTCTTGTCCTCTGCTCCGAAGTAATGAGTGTGGATGTGCTTTTCTAAGGTTCATATTATTGGAGCAATCTATTGTCATACTGGCCAATGGGATGGGATGCTCCTGGCATTACAAACACTTTCATAACTGTAATTGTGCTTACTGTGTGCTAATCACTTTTACTGCTGCTGTTAAAAAACATCTGACTCTCCAGTGGGGTGCACTTTATTTAAAAGACGGCATTTAAATCTTTATAAGAGTCAGTGATTCCAAAGTGATACTTAAAAAGAAAGCTAAAATGATCTCAGACATGGAGCCAAGAAAGCTTTTATCTGACACTCATATTTCTTCTCTATGGTACTATTGAACGCCCACAACAGCTCTGAAATTAAAATGATGAAGTGAAAATAGTGTAAAGTTGTAATCTGTATGTAGAGAAGACTCTCTCCTCTACTGTAGTCTTCCCAGTTTGGCTAATTTTGAATTGATGCTTGCCTTCCTCAACTCTCTTAAAATTCAATTTTTTAACTGAATTAAAACCAGAAAAGCCAGGTTTTTAAGAAAAGTTGTATTGTATTGTATTGGTAATACCTGCATGTAATGTGTGTTTTTTAAAAGTAAAATTAAATAAGGCATTAAGGCATAATGCAAATGGTGTTTTGTTTGGATTTTTCTTAGCTTGCTCAATAGATTCTTTCCCCGAAATGGTTTACTTTGCCTTCTTCTTAACTATGTTTTGACTTCCCAGTCTAGTCTGCAGCTAGAACCTGCTAACCACGTTTGGCTGTTTTGAGATCAGCCGAGCTTGATGTGACTTTATTACTTAATTTTTAGTAAACGAGTTCTTGAAATAGACTTTCCTTTAGTACCAGTCTGCTGTTTGAATGACCAGGAGAGTTTTTCCTATTGAAGATAAAATTTCAGCAGGTGCCCTGTGCTGAAAAAATTGCACCTGCTGAAGCTATCTCTGCTGCTCAACTCTTATACATTTGTTAATGCCTTTTTTGTTGTCTGCCTTGCAAAAGGTGTTCCACAACGTGCAGAAACGGAGCTCTTGTGCTACTGGATTCTTGTGTCTTACTGTTTTCTTGCACTCTGCCTAATTTTGCTTGGCCCTAAAAGGGTAGAGCATGAGTACATATGAATGTGTCACTGTACCTTGAAATGGGTATTGTAGAACTAGAAAATGTGCGAAGACAAGCATACAGAATCATTGAGAACTAGATAACTGTTCTAGATGTACTGTTAGATTATCCAAATTATGAGGCCTTGAAGAGTTATGGTAGTTACCTAGAACAGCTTTAAACATGTTGGCTGCATGTTTTTTCCAGATTCAGAGGCATTAGATACTATAAACAACTATTGGAAATTTCATTTTATTATTAAGTAATAGTTCTTTATGCTTTTATTATACTTTTTTTTAACTTTTAGATTGAGGTTTTCCTTATGTGTTACTTTTTCTTTGTAATAGTGTTCTTTTAAGTAGATACTTTCTTATTGAATAGTTTGGAATCAAAATAATACATTTTGTTTTCAGTGTTACTATTTGTACTCTGTATAACATTCAGCAGAAATTGCTCTGAAAAGAAATTGGATCTTTTGCATGGAAAGGAAAAGTTCTGCCATGAAGCTTCACCCTCTCCAGGCAATAGATAGGCATTTGTCTTAACAGCTCTATTGTCTCTGTGTTCCTAGCTTATGATCTCAGTCAAAACAAATGGTGATATTTGTGGAAGTACCTTACCTTGAGATTTTGTTTTCATGGAGTCTATCAGCTATTAGCATGGATGAATTTATGCTTCTCCGGGAGGCCAAGGCTGATCTTGTCTCTTTTCTTAACCTAAATCTTAAGTAGATTTCTATAAAAAAAAATAGTAGAACTAGCCTCTTGCCAATGGCTGTACTGCTGGGATACCATCATAAAACATTTTGTGAGCAAAAAGATGTTCGGAAACGGAGCAGCAACTGTTAATGAAGGAAGTGAGATAGAGACCTTGCAAATGACATAAAGTCCATAGGGTCCCTTTGAATGAGAGAAGCAAGCATCCAGGAGTAAGCAAAGCAAAGGGTCTGAAAGCTCAGGAATGAGAAAGTTGTAGAAGAGGAGAAGGAGAGAGGAGAATGAAATGGAGCAGATGTGCAAAGGAAACCTAGGGAATGGAGAGCGGGTCCCGTATCAGTATTGCTGAACAAGAGAAGCTGAGCCGTGGACTTAGAACTGAAGAATGGACAAGCTGAGAAGAAACAAAGAAGATTAAGCCAAACATGTGATCCAGTGATGGAGAATGTTGATAGGAAAGAGCTGACAGGTAAGCAGAGGGACTGAGGGGTACAGTCCTGCAGCCTGTAAAAAGAGGGGTGTTTTTTTGTTTTTTTTTAAAGACTTTGACTGATGGAGAATATGTATAAATAGCAACCTAAGAGAGATAACTTGGCATCTTTATTCTCACCATTCATTGCTCACTGCTTGGGTCCTCATGGTGGAAATCTAGAAAGGTTTCTTAACTGAAATCCATGCTGTCTTATTTTAATCTCCACCAGCAAGGTGTCTTAAAAAATAATTATGAAATGTACCACTTTAAATTTTGATTAAGACCAAGTTAAGCAGCTTTAAAAGTAGATGGTACCCAATGAATCTCATAATCCATGGGAACATAAGAAAATAGTAGAATTAAATTTGTAATGAAAACTGCAAGATGTGATGTTCCCAGGCAGACACTTGCTAATGACAGACATTATTGATTTTCAAAGCAATATTCCCCCATAAATAGTGTTGTTCAGCTAGAGATTTCTTGCCAGAAATCCAATAGGATTCTTTTATTCAGAATCCTGAATAAATGCTTCAGAGGCTCTGGTGACTTCCTGTAGGAGAGAGTCCCTAATTATGGAATAGAGTATATATTGATTAGCGCTAATTCCTTGGGGACTTTATATAGCATCGCATAGCTATAGCAAAAGCATATTTTAGCTGGCAAAAATCAAACTACTGCTGTGATTTCTGTGGGGATGGTTCAGTAGTGGACTGTCACATGTTGCTCCAGGTAAAGTTTGTGGACTGCTGTTATGGTCACCTCACATGCACATCACATTATAGAATAGTCTGACCTTACAGTGTTTCAGGTGTGACTATTTTAGGCCTGTTTTACTGGACGGATTATGGATAGCATTCTTTACACCCTGGGACTTGAACTTTCCAACTAAGAACTTCTTTAAGTATCTCTAAGAATCTTCCAGATTCTTCCCATTCCTGGGATCTGGCTTTAAATTATATTCAGTGGTTCCAGTGGATCTACAGGGATAACTGGCTTGTGGGAATCAGTGTCAGTGTAATATAATGTTAGCATGTTTAGTCATGCTAAAAGTAATTGTGCTTAGCATGTTTAGATCATGCTAAATCTTCCTGAATCTAAGCTCCCTAGCAGCTTTGACCTCTAAACTGTGGGCCTGGAACAAAACTTGCTTACTAGTGCACTCCTCTTCCTGTTGTCTTATTCCTGCTGGTTCACCTTGCCTGGCATACTTCTGCCCTCACCAACTTTCTCTTATATTTGTAAAAACCTAGGGTGACAGGACATGCCAAACACCTTTGAAGCGTGAAGCAGTTCCTTAAACATTTCCATTATGGTATCATGTATCTCTCAAGGGGCTTACTACTGCAACCACAGAAGATCTGCAAAGAAACACATTTTGCCTAAAGCTGAGACCTCCAGTCACGGAAAATAAGTATCTCACTCTTGTTCTGCTGAAAGTAATGAGATTCCTGATAGGCTCAAGTTCAGGACACTTGTCCTTCTGGAAAAATAGAATGATGGGAGAACGGGCAGAAATATGGGAAGGCATGGAAGGCAAAATGGATAAGTCAGAATCCCCCAGTTCCATTTTAAAAAAAATGTCTAGCCTTTCTAAAAGCAAAGGTTTTTCATAAAATTTAACTGGTGGGCAGTGGTTACTGTCCCCTGAAAATCAAAATCAGAAAACCAGTCTTTTCACGTAGCTGTGCTTGAACTGTTAGAACTAAGGTTGTAGGCTTGCCCCAAAACAAGGTAGTTTGTATTACAAGTAGTCCTTGTTTAGTGACTGTCTCGTTCAGCGACTGTTTGCAGTTATGCCAGAATGGCACTTGTGGTGTCAAGCAGTTCCATGCTCTACCTTTGGCTCATCTAGAAGCAACTCTGCCTAATCTATACAAAGCATCAGTTTCCTTTCCTGACAGTCCATATTTCAGCCCTTGAACACAGATAAATCATGGCTTCTCCTATAACATCATGCTGAAGGAAATGGTAACTGAGAAGAGGTGGAAGATGAATTGCTCTGTAATTTTACAAGTCGTGTTCAAAGTAATGCTTTATCTTTGATTATGGGTGGTTGAAAAATGATTTCTTTTAAAGTAACCAGATACAGCTATGTAGTGAACGACCACAACAAAACTAAAACACACGTGCAACAACAACATCCCATAAATGCCACAGTGATGTCTTTGTATCCTGGCATTTGATGCGTGTATTAAGTTGCGGCACTTTCATGATGACATCAACAGCAGCGTTTTGTCGTTTGACCCTCGGGTGGATGCCCATGATATTATCTGTTGCTTAGTTCCTCTGATCAAAATGTTGTAGGCTTATTTAATATTTTCTATCCATTCCTGAAGAATAGCAGTGCACACACAAGTACAGTTCTGCTTGTGTTCAGCAGGAATAAAAGGGAGCAGGCTGAGCACTGCGGGCCCCCTCCGGTCTTGCTTTCTTCAGTCTGATGTGGCTTGTGCAGGATGCCTTGTTTGTCCCCTGCAAGTCAGCAGAAATTTTGTGCATCGGTCAACTGGATTTCTGAGGAGCAAACTCTCCCAAGCAGGACATGCTGTTTACTAGTCATACTAGTACTCTGTGCCCTCACCAAAACTGCAAAGGCAGTCTTGAGATGGAGAATGATAAGATTATTTCATTATGGGATGGTTCTGTCTCATCTTTTACTATTTCACTGTGCTGATGTTCCATGCTTAGCACACCTGTACTTGCTGCTTGTGGAGGTGGGTGACCTCGTTTATTTTTAGGTCAGCGTGCCACTGATATACAGCATCCCGCAGCGTCCTATACAATCTGGTTAGCTGTTCCTTTAGTCTGTGGAGCCGAGGGGCAGAGGTGACATGGAAGAGAGGTTGAGCATGAATTCTGTACCATAGCTTAGCCCGAGCACTCCTGCTCCTGTATACGGTACATTCGAATTCCTGCTGATTTGTCTGCAGGTGTCAGTCTTTGAATGTCTTTCTGTGTAAGAGTCTGAAAGTATCTCTGTGACATCTTGTGCCTCTGCCATGGATCGTTACAAGTCTCTTCAAAACATAGAGTGTCCCCCTATGTATGCTCACATACGCAAGTCAGCAGGGTTTATTTATTTATTTCTTCGAATTTATATATGCCACCCATCTCTCTATACAAATTCCCTTCCTCCTAAGTGTCCATACAAGTTCAGTTCTCAAATAGCAAAGTTCTTTCCCTGGACTCTGAAGTCCTTAATCATTCAGCTCACAACACAACCCACCTCCTCGAGGTCCTCTGAAGCATCTCCAGCTGCTTGGAATTGCCTTCTAAATTTCTCTGTTCTCTCTCCACAGCTTAGATACCAACATGGGCTGGGGACTCCAGATCTAAGGCAGACCCTTCCCAACCTGAAAAACTTCCTTGAACATGGGCTCATGGTTAGATGGTGAGTAGTTCTGTTTTGTTCTGCATTTCAGTAATGGAAAAAGTAGCTGAAGGTTAAACATTTTCAGAAAACACAGTTTTCACAGAATATGGGTAATTATGCAATTTTGTGTGCTATCTTTAATTATGACCGAAGATGCTCTTGTTGGATTAATGTGATAGACCTCCTGCCCTGCTTGCTGTGTTTGATAAGGCTGATTCTGCTGTAGCCCAGGTATGGCTTTTGCTGAGATAATTTTGACCAAACCAAAATACTCCTGATTAGCTTATAGCTCACTGCAATGTATGAAATGGGAGGAGGGGGGAGGCACTTTGAAAAATATGGAACTTGGAGGTAATATAAGGCTATATTATTAATTAAGGCCAGCATAAAACAGAAGATATGTTTTTCTTTAAACCCAAAACAATCACATTCCAGATCAGCCATGGATTGGGAATACCCAAACCCAGAATGGGTTTGCTATTCTGGGCTTGGGCCAAAGCCAAACCCACAGGGATCCTGGAGTGATTTTACTCAGTAAGTAGAACAAGGCTGATATGTGTTATCCCATCTCCCTTTCCCCCTCAGCACCCACTGACCTGACTCTCCCACATCTTCCCACTGTCTCTCCCTTCCCTCAATTCCCCAGCCTCCCCTTAGCTGTTGCCAGTATCCTTGGCTTTTACCTATTCTCTGCCTGAAGGACCACATTTTATTCCATATACACACCAAATGTTTCATTTGGGTGCAGACACCCCAAAACAGCTGCTTCATGCATGAACCAGTTTGTACCTCTCTATTTTCAGTTATGCTTCAGGCAGCTTTTCTAAGTATATCTTATTAAGATTACTTTGTTCTATATTGCTCTCATTTCTGTTTCTATATATTCCCATACTCTTATTTGCCAGTATAACAGGAGAAACTAAAGCATGGTGAATGAAGCCCTGAGCGATTTGTACCATGTGTAATCTGTTCCTGTGTTTGACAGTTGACATTCCCTTGTCTTTTTAGTTATTTCAGTAGTGGTGTTGGGTTGGTCTAAGAATTAGGATCACTTGAACAAAGTTTTCCCATTTTGCCCTAGGAATTTGGGGTAACTTAGAGAAAGCAATTTAACTTCATTTGCTTCCTACTTCAAAAGAGAGAGAGAGAGAGAGAGAGAGAAATGTGCAAGAAAACCCTGATGAAGGAAGCTCTGACTCATACTGATGTAAGCCATTATAAACGCCCGCGGCTTCAGGATGCCTTCTTTTCATTTTAATTTGAGGCACTGCTTTGCGTGTATGGGGAACATTCAGGGATTTCATCCTGTCTCCCTATGTCAGGCCCAGCCCAAGAACAACGTTGAAACAGTCCAGTTGAGTTCAGTTCCTTTATTTGCTTATGCCATATAGACAGAATCTTGCCAGACTAACTGTACTACAGCAACTAGTGGATATACCCTGGGAGATTCTAGGGAGTCGCTATCCTGAATCTTTTTCTATTCTCACGCTCCCCCTGTGGACTGTGTTGCCTCTTGTCTCCTTTCCCCTCCTGGAATGCATTCCCTCCTTCCTGATAGCCTTGATTTCTCACATCACCCTCCTCTTTGTAGATCCATTAAATCACACCCTAGCACAGGGTTCCTCAACCTTGACAACTTTAAGCTGGCTGGGGAATTCTGGGAGTTGAAGTCCACCCATCTTAAAGTTGACAAGGTTGAGGAACCCTGCCCTAGCACTTTGGCTGCAAGGTGCCCCAAATTTGTTTACTTGTTTGTTTGTTGCTCACGGCAGTGTACAAAAAGTAAAAATATAAAAACCCATAGCTGTCATCTTCTTTAAATGGGCCAACTCAAAGTGAGTTGCTCTCCAAGTTATGCTTTGGGATATAAGTAATCAAGTCTAGAAAGCAGGTGGCATTGAGCAGAATCGTGGAACAGAGGCTGTTATTCTGTTCATTTGAACAGGTCTTGAAACTGCTGTACTGCACTTTCTGGCACTCAGTATGAATCCCAGGTGTAGAGATGCCCACATTTCATGACATTACAAAAAAACAACACACACACACACATACACCCAGCCCATCAGCATGATATACTTAGCTGATTAGATGCTGCTCTGGTGGTGCTGCACCAGTCCAGTAGTTGGCCCTTTCTAATTCCTGGACTGAGTTCAAGCTCCTTGCCTGAAGGCAAAAAAATAAAATGATGTCGATTTTATTTTTTTGCAAGAGGTGTCATTTGAAAGTCAAACCCTCTTGTGTCCTAGTCCTCAGTTTGCTCTGCCACCTCCTGGCAATTGTATCATTATTCTGCATTATTTCAAATGCAGTACAGTCTGATCTTTAAAGAGATGCGATTCTGTTTTCCTTTGGTTAAGCACAGCTAACAAGATATTGGCCAAAGCGTCATTTCAGGTGGCTTTAAGTTGCTTCCATTTCTTGCTATTCATAGAAGAGCATAGAAGAGAAGAGCAGGGAGTGGGGAAATAAATCAGATGTTTACCTAATTATTCTTTTTCCTTAAGGCGTTCTTATGCCATGGATTGAAGCCACACATTTTGGCTGGTGGCCAGAAAATCATGACTTTTTTTTTTTTAATTTTAACTAGCTGTGATCAAGTACTATTCTTAAAGGGAAGAGTTTATAACAAAGGGAAGACCAATATTTGAGATTAAGAACCATATTGTCCCTTCAGAAGTGTGTGTAAATAACAAGAGAAATGGTTTTTGAATTGTTGCAATGGTTAATTTTGTTTATATCACATCTTTCCTCTTTGAACTGCCCAAGGCATTTTTTTAAATTTATTTTTTTATCTATGTATGTATGTATGTATGTATGTATGTATGTATGTATGTATGAAGATAAATAAAAATAACAGTGGAAGTACATCATCTTTATCTGACACTGACATCATGTACCAGTGAAAAGGAAAATACACCCACTTATTTTAACAGGCAACAGTTGGTTTTAAGGGGATTACTGCCTCAAAAATATTCAGGTGAACAGGCATAACAGCGTCGACACTAAGCACACTTGCAAACAAATCTGTTCCACTCAGTTTCTTCGATGGTCATCAGAACTTACTTGCAGGACCAGCCCTGAATGCCCTGCTCACTACCAAGTCTCCTTGATGACAAAAGTAAGCCCACTGCACATGTGATTATCACACGAACGTGTTCCCATAGTCAGGGCAAAGTTTACACTACCTGTACTTTACCCCCACTGCCTCACTCCTCTTCAGAAAACCAGGGAGCCTTCTGCGCTCTCCATGACTGCAGAGCAGTTGGGTTAGTGGCCTTCTGCTGTTCCAGAGAGGTTTCATGGATTCAGCAGAATCACCAAGCACGTTGTCGGAAAAATTCCCCAAGGCATTCAGAAATCCTTCATATTTGAGGGCAGACCATGTCCCTAGGTGGCCAACTCAAATCTCAGTGGGAGTTGATCTGAGGTAGGAAACTGATCTTCACTCCGCAGACCGCCAGATCACTTGGAATGATGGGAAAGTGGAACAGGTTTTGGTTAGGAGCAGAATGGAGAATAATTTTACTGCCAAAAACACTACAGAAGAAAGCATGTCGTGACTTTGTATGATTAATTAAGTGTAGATTCTTAAAGATGGGCTATGCTTCAATGGCATTTTAACTTCAAACATTAATCAAGTTTATGTCTCACTGCCAAGAGTCTTTTTATGATTGTGGCAGGATATAAATATGATTAATAAATTAAAAAATATAGATATAGATATGTTTTCGAGGCGGGTGTTCCAATTAGCCGCTTAGTCCATAGAGTCCTTATGCAAACCAGATTTTTCAAACTCAGTGGCTCCCGTATTCCTAGGGAGTCTAGTGAAAGCTCTAGTAGGCCAGGAATTGTCAGAGCTGTAGTCCTGAAGACTTGCGGCATGGGAAGATGAATGGGAAGATCCAGCTTTTATTAGAGTGTGAAATGCTCCCTTGAAGAGGATTTTATTTTCTGCGGTTAGGAAAGAGCCAAACGTCAGACCTTTTGGATTTAAAACAAAACAAAACACCTGCTTTGTGACAGTATGCGATGGAAGGGAGGGGATACATTATACCTCAACAGAACTTTAGTATTAACTCTGGAATTTATCAGAAATGGGAAAAGCAGAAGCATCTGACCTCAGGTACAATAGCTAAAGTATAAACTTATATATGATCCATGTGGAATTTGGAATATTAAAGTTGCCTGGAACTCAGGTAAAGAAGGTGGGTGTTCTGTAAATGTTTAATACATGACCACGCTATGAAATGGAAAGAAGAGGGACAGAGTATCCCCTGTCTGTTTCATTTCTAGAAAAAAAAAATCAATATCTTGTAGCATCTTAATGACAACATTTTATTAATGCATTTGCCTACTAGAAGCTACTTCTTCATACCTGTGGGATGTTTGATTCAGTCGTCAGGTGTGTATGTGGACGTGGATGGGCTTGTGGCTGGGGAAAGAGGAGGAAAAAATAAAAATGGGAATGAAATGCAAAGGGACCGCTCATTAACTTTTGAATTAGTGCTCAGAGGCATACAAAATAAATGTTCACCTTTCATCTTTCAAAATGATGAGCCATTATTGGTGATAATATGCAAATAAACCCCTCTGTGGTAGGAACTTAACTAATGAATTTATTAGAATGCAAACGTCTATGGAATGCACTCTTGCTTCATCAGTGCCAAATGAATAGAATTGAATTTTCTGATAAACTTGTTCAGGAAATGGATTTTCTTGTGAACTTAACATGGTATTTTACTGTTGTAATCATGGGTTCTGGTGTGTGGGAAAAAGAGGTGGGAAAAATTATGGACAACTTGAATTTTTAATTCAACCTGTTATAAAAAAAAAAAAAAAATCCTTCAAGTCGTGTTCTAAACTCTTTAGGTTTAAAAAGTAATGGAATTGGGCTTTCACGTAGGAAACTCATGAATCACAAAGTTCATTAGTTGCCCTAGCAAAGTTGTTCTTTTCCTCTGTTTTCCTTCATGATATTGTGAAAATGATAAGAGGTAACTTGGAGGGGTGGAGCTTTGAAGGCTTTTTAGTCCAATAAAGGTCCAGTAGAAGAACTTCTCCAGGTCATTCAGTCAGAAGGGCTGGGTCTGCTTCATCCAGGGGCTAAAGATGGCTTCCCTGTGCCTGCACTGTGACTGTGGCCACCAGATTGAGGTAGCCAGCTGGATGGAGTTGAGTCCACCAAAACCCGGAGGTGAGGTGGAGCTATTCTGTTTTCTGAATTGCAGCCCTGCCTCAGCTCAGCTCTCTACGTTCTGCACATTTCTCTAAAAGCCGGCTTATTTTAACCCTCATTCTGTTTTTCACAGCGATCGCCATCACGTTTCCAGTGCCATTCCAGTTCCAAAGAGACAAAGTTCTGCGTTTGGGGGTTTGGATGTTGGCTTTTCCAGCAACCACCCGTCTCCAGACAAGGGGCTTCGAAAACGGGCTAACTCTGAGAACGAGAGACTGCTGTATAAGACTCCCCCTCCAAGTTACAACTCTGCTTTAACCCAGCCCATCGCCATTGTAGGAGAGCCTGAGAAAAGGGGTGCATCCTTATCATCCTCCTTAGACACTTCCATCGACTTCTCAAAAGAAAGCAAAAAGGGAGAGGATTTGTGTATTGGTGTAAACGGTGAGAACAGGAGCTTGAGTGGTTCCCAGAATCAGCAGGAGGCTTTCCGGGGACCTTCTCGTGCAATAAATGGCACCCCGTTCTCCAGCGAGCACCCCAGTACTGCAGCTCCCGAGCAGTCGGGTGTGTTCCGCGGCCCTCTGGGCACTGATCTGCTTTGTACTGTGGAGCAAGCGGAAGAGATCATGGGCCTGGAAGCTATGGGGTTTGGCTCAGGAGATCAGCTCGCAGCCTTTAATTACATCCCGGTGGATCACGCGGTGGCCGTGGAATGCGATGACCAAGTCCTGGGGGAATTTGAAGAGTTTTCCCGAAGGATCTGCGCACTGAACAAGGACACCCCCACTTTCCGCCGGCCACGGAAAGGTTCTGATAAGTAGCCTTGGATGCAGTGGTGGGGCTGCACATTGCAAAGAGGACGTGATGATATGCCTGGAGTGAAGATAAAGCTTGCACTCATAATCCTGATCAGTTATGGGGTGGGAGGGGCAGTAGGGAAGAAAGCAACTCTTGCTACGGTTTGGGAAGTACACACGACCACCATTTACGACCATGTGGATCAGAATCTGCTTCCTCCCCTGTTTTTTTAATACTCACAAATTGCTTTGGCAATTCAGTTGGGTCTTTTGCTCATTTTTCCCCCCAAGTTTATTATTGAGGTTTCTTCCCATCCTTTCAGGAGAGATTAGCTCAAGCTTTTACCGGCAAGGCTCTGCGTGCCTGTCTACAGATGTGCTCACGCAGGAGCTCGTGTTCTCAGCAGCTTGTTGCTTCAGCCAGGCCTCGCAGCTTTCTGGTTCAGAGGCACGCGCAATGTTTTTGTTGTTGCTTTGCTTGGGAAGCAGATGATAAACAGTAGGAAGACCCGCCACTCGCGAAGCCTGGGCAACACTCCCATCCCCACGCCACTTTATTTCTTTCCTCCCTCCTCCTCATTACTCTTGTGGTTAGCAATTCCACGCCTGCCCCAGAGAAAAGAGTGGAATCCCATGCGTTTCAGAGGGTCGTATGCCGGAGAGGCGATCCGTGGACTGTACCATTTGCTTCCAAGAATAAAATGAATATGCTTTAAATGTCGCCCCAACTAATATGTGATTAAGGGGCCTTCTCCATTCCAGGAATAAAATCATGTTTTGCTTTGAACCAGTAGGCAACTATGCACACTCAAACCAGGCTTGTCAACGGAAGATGCTGCTTCTAAAGGATGCTCGCTTTCCTGCCTCCTTGGGGGTGATCGGATCTGCTACAGGAGTGTCTCATGGGACCATAATCTGTAACAAAGCAGCCTGTGGGCGCATTATTATTATTGTTATCATTAAGTTTATTATTCACTATTTCAACCTCAGTCAAACAGCGAAACAGTTTACAAACATGCAAGCCAGACTTTGTACACACACACACATGCATGTGTGCACATACACTCAGTGCAATAGATTTGGGATTACCTGAATTGGATTGAATTGAATTGTGCTTTCTGCAGACTTTTTCAAATCATTTGAATCTCTTTTTTTAAATAAAGGAAACTGACCAAACAACCCATATTTTTAAGCTGGAGTTGTCTTCAACAGTTTATCGACAGGGCAAATTTGACTTCAGGTGAGGTAGTTCCCCACATATTTCCGACTGCACTAACGTATGAGTGGGTTTTCTGGTCTGCTTCAGACTCCCGAGGATCTGCCTTTTGGAGGTCAAATAAGTCTAGCTCTTGCTTTCTACATTGTGTATCAAGGTCTGGGCTCAACTGTGAGCTCATAAATATGTATTGCAGAATAAAAATTTAATTTACTTCATGACCGATGGGAGCTTCTTTCCCCCGTTTACTGGTTCTACAGTGTCAAGCAGTAAAATTGAAATGGTTGTTGAGGAGTCCGTCTGTTGGTGCATTGTGAACTTTGAGCACGGAAACACATGCAAGCATTTCCCTGTGGCTGCAGCATTCCACAGCAGTGGCTTTTCCCCAGTTGCCTTGCAGTTACAGACATGATTGAAAATGTGTTCCTTTACCTAACCCAGAGTTTCCCAATCTGGGTATCTCAACTCCCAGAATTCCCTTGCTCAGACATCTAAAAGTTGGAAGTCCACATGTCTAGATATGGCCAAGGTTGGGAAACACTGATCTAACTGTGTTGCTGTGCATCTTCCGTTCACAAGCAAATGTATGTTAACACATGATTATATACACCCACCCACACACTCACATCATGCATGCATTGTTACAAAAGAGAAAAATGGGATTGATCCGTGGCATAGCTCTTGAATTTGTTTATGGTTTCTAATACTCCTAGTATAGAGAATGTAAAGATGGAGACCGGGAAATTTAGCATTTGCCAAATACATAGGGGAAGAGAAGTTAGGGATGCTTTGGGAAATGGAAGAGTTGGAAGAAAAGTGAGCTAGTGGGAAAAAGATCTGGAGAGGAAACAAACTCAAAAATTAAGGATAAACTCCTTAGCTGTACTAGATAGGCTTGAAAAAAGCTGTAGTGGTGTTTGTAGATACAAAGAGATCATGGTTGTGTTGAATGCAGCTTTTACAGATGCTTCAGTGAGTTCATTAGTTGATCTGCCTTGGGGATTGGAAGACTCAAGGATAGTGTTTCTCCCAGCTGCTCTCTGGTCAGTTGAGGCAAAGGCGCTGGTGACCTTCTTCTTGAGCCCAGCCAGCAATCTGCCTCTGGCTTCTGCCAAGCTCCTTACTCCCTTCAGAATTTAACATTCTGAGGTTCGCAAGGTTCTTTTAAATTAATTTTGTTTTAATTATATGGGCAGTGGCAAAGTGGAAAGCACAACACTAATCTTTAGCAGCATATTTCATTTACAAGAATGCCTCTGAGACCAATATTGGCCTCAGAAGTTCTCTTAAATGATTTGGTGAGTAACTGCAGCCTAGAGCATTGGAAGTGTGGCTCTCTTTAAAAAAAATACAAGGGAAATCTGGAATAGAAGTGGATGGGAGGCTAGGAATGTAGAGAGGTTTTTTGTGGCTAGCTGCACTCCCTTGACAGCAGTACAAATTCGGGATTCTAGTTGTGACCAGTGGCCTGCAAAAGTGACCAACTGTCCTGTAAGAGAAACCTTTTTGTATGTCTTTCCTTAAATTAATTGCTGGAAGAGAGCCAGGATGCCCTGGTCAAGGTACAGTATTGGACTAGAACTAGGAAGACTTGGGTTCAAGGACACCGTCTGCCCTGGACGATCCCTCACTTGCTTCAAAGCCTATGTGCCACTTCCAGATCCAAGGACAGGCACATCCCTCTCATTGATTATCATTATCATCCAATGCTAGGGAGGGCTTAGTCCTTGGAGCAGTCTTTTCTTGGTGCCTTTTGGATATATTTGACTACAACTCCCATCTTTTGTAGCCAGCAGGAGAAATGATAAACTTTGAATGTTGGACCATCACTATGGAAATGGGTTCTTCATTCAGCTGCGAATTTCACTGCATCATTGTCACCTCTGCGTGCCCTACCCTGCACAGTTATTAGGAGACCACATGTGGAAGTGAAAACCCACATGGAATGAACAGAAAAAAATGGGATATAAATGCTTTATTTAAAAAAAAAAAAAAAGTGAAATGTCACGTAATTGCATGGCAGCCTTATTTATGGCAAGGGGGCTGATTACAAAAATTCCCAGCAGATTATGCAGTAATGCTTTGGCTAAGGACGTGCCTCCCTGTAAATTAGCTAACTTACAAATGTTGGTTTGGCCCTGCTTGGATGGGTAATGAAAAAAAGCATCAACTTTATAGGCCATCATAATTGGTGTGGATACTTGCAAAAATCTTGGGAATTTCTAAATCAAAAGAATTGATATTTATGTGATATGCTTTCTTCCCCCCTTCTTTCTTTTTCAGGCCAGGTAGAAATGTTCTCACATGGGCATGCTTGTCAAGTTTTAACACTCTAGTTCCTAGAATTCCTTAGCCAGCATGCACTTGTGGACTTCAACGCCCAGAATCCCCCAGCCAGCCATGCTGGCTGGGGAATTCTGGGAATTGAAGTCCACACATCTTAAAGTTGCTAGTGTTGAGAAACACTGCTCTAGTGGGTAGGTGTGTGTGTGTGTGTGTGTGTTAGAAACTACAGCCCTAGTTTTTTAATTTATTTAACTGATATTCTGCAGGACCTATGTAAGTGGCAGGAGATTATGCACGATGCCTAGTCAATGTACATAGTTTCTGAATGACTGGAAACCTGCAGAGCGTTCAACCATCAGCAAGGTGTTTTACGCTCTCTGTGGAGCATATTCATACAATATTCCCTGGCCAATGTTTAACATCCACCGTTCAGCATAGTTTCATTATGAGTACTCAGCAGTACATACAAAACACTGTTCATCTTGTGGATGTGCCCTCTCCCCGGTTCTGAAAGTGGACATTGGCTAGTAGTTAATGCACATTTTTTAAGCTCACGGGTGAGTTGGAGAGACATATCTATATATGCGCACGGAGTAGTTTCCTATAGCAGTTCCTAGAAATTGGTGCTAGGACACAGTTAACACCATACGTGTTGTAGAAAACTGAAATTTTCCTCTAATATATGTGAATTACATGTGAAGTGAGGCCTGATAAAAAGAGGGGCTGTTGAAGAGAAGAAAATGGGCAGGGGGTGCTAGTAGTGATGGAACCAGTCACTCAAAGAATTGTAAACCAGGGCCCCTCATTCTATCTGAATTCTAGACCGAGAGGGTATAGTACAGAGAAGGTGGAGGTTCAAAGGGGTCTCCAGCTGTAGATTAAAAGAGGGGGAATAGGGAAGTTTGGGTACAAGGGTGTCAGAGTCAAGCTCTAGGTCTTCAGCCCAGTACATCTTCCAGCAGTCAGAATGGCAGTGTAGTATAATTGTGAAGATGCTGGATTAGTAGTGGGGAGACCCAGGTTCTGGTCCCTCTTCAACAATGGAAGCTTCTTGGAGGACTCTGGCCAATCTCTCCCTCTCACCTCTGGGGCTGACAGGGAGGGATTGATCAAAGTCCTGCAGGAAGCTTCCATGGCTGAAGGGGGACTAGAACCTAGGTAGAATATGGGGTAGTGGGGAAGATGGTGGACCAAGAATATAGAGATCCAGGTTCTAGTCTCTCTTCAGCCATGAAGGCTCTCTGGGGGACTTTGGGCCAGTCCCTTTCTGAGCCCAACCTACTTCACAGAGTTGCTGTGGTGGGAACAAGTAGGAGGAGGGAGAACTACATCCACCACGAACTCCTGTGCAAAAGGTGGTATATAACTCAAATACGTTAATAACTCTTTTTAGTTGAAGAAGGCATAGATAATAACAGAAGCATGATTTGGAGTGGTGAAGCTACTAGAAGTCCAGGAACCACATCGGCTTGGAGAATAATCTCAAAAAACTAAGTTAAATTGTATTCCTCAGCAAACTGGATCTTAAGAAATGTAAAGCCAAGCCTCCATATCCTCCATAAGATTATTAATTAGATTTTTATCTCGCCTTTATTGTTATATTTTTATATATAAATAAGTCAAGGCAGGGAACTTACCTAATACTGCTTCCTCCTCCTATTTTCCCCACAACAACCCTGTGAGGTGGGTTGGGCTGAGAGAGCGTGACTGGCCCAAAGTCACTCAGCAAGCTTTCATGCCTAAGGTGGGACAAGAACTCAGTCTCCTGCTTTTCTCACAGCCCCTTAATCCCTAGACCAAACTGGCTCTGGGAAAGTTATCTGGTAATGTTATGTCTAAAGAGTCAAGATCCACTTCTCTCTCTTTTTTTTCTCCCAGTACAACCAACTTGTTCCAGCTGTTTCTGCTGGAAGGAGAAAGGGGGATCTCTACTTGTGTGTTCTTGTGATTGGTTTCTATGCGAGGGAGGATCTCATAAATGGGGTGACTTATTTTGATTGACTAGATTATGTGCGATCAAGTTGATGTTGACTCTGAGTGCCCACATAGATAGATTTTCTCCAGGAGGATCTGTCTCCAACCTGTCCCTCCAGGTCTTCCCATGGTGGACCCATCACCACTGTAATGGAGTCCCTTCACCTGGTCATCCTCTTCTTCTCTTTCCTTATTTGGTTTTCTTGTTTCATGGCCTGTCAAGTCAACCTGACTCCTGGTGATGACAGGGGCAATTCTCTGCAGTTTTCTTGGCAGCATTTTTAGAAGTGGTGTGCCTCCTTCCTGGGGCTCTCACTCGGCCAGTTTCCATGCCTAAGGCAGGACTGCAATTCACCATCTCTTGGCTTCTGATCCAGTGTCTTAACCACTAGACCACTGACCCTTGTTAGCATGGGGCATCTGGCAAGTATATCCAAGTGCTTGCACATGGGTGACGCATGGACACATTTGGAGGGGAAAGAGAAAGTCTCCAAGATTGGTTTCAGATGGCTTCAGCAACCCTAAGTTGACATGTTGGGGAAGCCGGGCATGACTGGTCCTTCGGGGAAGGGGTTGTCTCAAGTTCAGGGTTGTCGTCTTTTTAGATAAATACGAGATTTGTTATTTTACCCTCAGCCCAGGCTGGCCCTAAGATTAATGGGGCCCCGGGTGAGGAATGCCCTCATTCCCTTTCCATCAACTTACCACTTTCTTTTTAAACATTATCTATGTATTCCACTGATTATTATCTTGGATGAATGAGATCAAGTGGAGGCTGGAAAGAAGAATCATATTTTCAAGTTCATATACATTCATTTTTGTACTTATTGCCAAAAACAACTTGTATAACTTTTCTTTGGTGGGAATTGGGGGGGAGAGGATTAGCAGTTAGGGTGTTGCTCTGGTCCTTCCCCCCTCTCCTTTTTCTTTCCTTTTTTTGTGCCTGTGAGTCAGTCTCGCCTCCTGGCGACTGCAGTTCTCTTGGCAAGATTTTTGGAGGTGGTTGGCCCTGGCCTTCTTCCTGGGGCTGAGATGGGGAGACTGGCCCAAAGTCCCCCAGCTGGCTTTGTGCCCAAGGCAGGACTCGAACTCATGGTCTCCTGGCTTCTAACCTGGTGCCTTGAACCACTACACCAAACTGGCTCTTACTGTTCCTCTGGTCTCAGACTAACTTACTATAGAAGCCCACCATGTAGATAATGTGCTTCCCAGCTAAAAGCCCCAGGCAAGTGTGCAGTAGATCCATCCATTGGGGCAGTCCTATTTATAGAGGTGAACATCTGGGACTCTGCAAGGACAGCCCAGTGCATAGGCGCGTTGTGGCTGGGATTTGTTTGCAGCCTCAGATTGGAAGGCAGGCCTGGAAGGAGCTGAACCTGCAGAAGACTGTGCAAAAGAGAAACTGAGGCAGGCAACACAGGGGTGGGATAGAAAAGCAGCCCTCCGCAGCCGGGTCTGCTCCAGATGTGTTGGGTGGCATCCCTCCGGAGGCTGCTTTGGCTAATGAAATCACAATTCCCTTCACCATCTTCCATGGTCTCTAACCCTCAAAACTAGCAGACAATGTAAACTGATCCATTTTAAATGTATAGATGATTTTTAGTTGGCTGATAGCCCAATTTAGCATCTTGGCTTGGGAAGTGTCTTGGCCTGCCTGAGTCAGGAAGCTGGTCTCGGGGCAAAGGCTGATTCCTTCTGGAACGAAACCAACTGGTTTTTGGATACCCTCCCACCACCCCCAGCCCTCGCTTCGCTCTTGCAGACATGCTACCCAGCTGGAATAACAAGAGTAGGAAGACGCTTGGCGCTGGCTACCACATGGGCTTAGGGGTCTTTATGAAGTGTGGAAATGGGTTGTTCACACAAGGAGGTAGCTTTTGTTAATCTCCTGACGCCCCTCCTGATCCCAAATGCCTTTCCTTGATTTCTTTCCCGTAAACCAGGGTTTCTCAACCTTAGCAACTTGAACATGTGTGGACTTCAACTCTCAGAATTCCCAGAATTCTGGGAGTTGAAGTCCACACATCTCATGCTGGCTGGGGAACTCTGGGAGTTGAAGTCCGCACATGTTCAAGTTGCGGAGGTTGAGAAACACTGCCCAAACCTTTGCTGCTGAGTTCGGAGTTGGGGCAATTGCCATCTTCGTCTGCAGATGGAGAGGGAATGGAGGGATGCCTTGAACCAAGCCAGGTAGGGAAGGGGAGAAGGGAGAATTACTGAGTTTGTTTGATTTGTTGATTAAACCAACACTGGGTGGGTTTCTCCACTGCAGTATCCAATAGTAGAGGGCAATTTCTTTTCTAGTCATGTTAATGTTAATATTAATATTGTCTCTGAGAGTTGCAAGGCTGGGCAATGAAGGGTATGGCAATTTTTCAGCCCCATTTTCTTTTTGTAGAAGAGATGGAACGGCCCTAGTTATTTTGCTTTAAAGTCTGCCTAAAACAAAACAGAAGATGACACCATTTTTTTCTTGCTCTTCTGGTAGGAAGGAGGCTGAGATAAAGGGGACTGCAGGCTGCCAGTCCCAGTTCTTGGTTAGTCAATCCCATTGGCCAGGTCCACCCAACCCACTAAGACGAAACCAAGCCAACCTCATGATAGCTTAATGCGTAATGTATGTAATATTACAATTCTTCAGTGGAAGAGCTTATGACTGTGTCAGAGTTCAGAAGCAGGATTAACCCTGGTTAGTACATGGATGAGAAACCACCAGGGAACCCAAGGCTGGTGGCTTGACTAGGGGAATGGGGGGAAATTTCCCCCAAGAAGTCAGTGGCAATCCGCTTTGTATTATTTTCAGGAAAACTACATGCCCATGTAGGAGACGCAGGAACCAAGCTCAACTCAATACAGGAGACGCAGGAAGGAACTAAAAGGAGCCTTTGCCTTTAGTCTTTTCTAGGTGTCTCACCTGAGTGAAATGGCTGGGATATTAGTCTTCCACTGGGAGAGCTCAGCTTCGATGCTTGCTTAGATACTAAGCTCACTTTTTGAACTCTTACATGGTTCCGTGAAGACCTGGACCCACCTCTAACAAGCAGAGTCAAACATGGGGCAAGTACAGCTGTGGTGAACCTGGCCAGATGTAAAACACCCATTTGCCAGAAAGTGAGCAAAGCCTTGCCCCCATCTTCAAATAATGTGCTCTACCCTCCCAAGTGGGCCAAAACCATTCTGACATATAAACCTACTAGCTATGCCTAATTTCCTGTGCTTCCTATTTCAGTTTATAAACGAAATAGCTACTTAAAAAAAAATTCAGATGAGACAGGAAACTTGCTGGGGGGGGACGGGCGGAGAGCGAGAGACTGGGGACAACTTGGTGATCATGGACAACATCTAGTATCTACCTTTGCTTAATATCAGATTGGTTTTTCCCCAAAACATAGGAATATTTTCATGGCTGCTGACCAACAGAGAAAATTCACTAAGCTAATAACCAAAGCATTGTTAATCACTATAGCAGTGTTAATTGTTAATCACTATAGCAGTGTTTCTCAACCTTGGCAACTTTAAGATGTGTGGACTTCAACTCCCAGAATTCTGGCCTGGCTGGGGAATTCTGGGAGTTGAAGTCCACACATCTTAAAGTTGCCAAGGTTGAGAAACACTGCACTATAGCATAGAGGGGAACCTATGTGACCTGCCAGATGTTACTGAAATAACATTTCTCGGCATTCCTCACTCCTGGCTCCTCTGGCATTGCTCATGGGAGTTGTAGTTCAGCATCTCAAAAATCAAGACATCCACCCCCCTCCCCTGGCCATTACATCTGAATAGCCAACAGAACAACTCAACAGGTCAAGCTGTAGACCAGCTGGTGCCCATATGGGTGGGGATAAGACGCCTTGCAGTTGAAATCATTTGAAGGGGCACCAGGTCGGGGGAAGCTGCCACAGACCATCGAGAGTGGTGTCTGTTGCTCATACTGAAATCAAAAGCGGAGGGTTAGCAACTCCAGAAACAAGAATTGGAGAAAGATGGCAGTGTGGGCCATTTGGCATTTGCAAGTCATAATGACAGCAGCTCTTTAAGATCGCTGGCATGCAGTCAAGATTTATCTGCCAAGTCTTGGAAGGAACCGAAGCCATGAGACAGGAGACCTTTATAAAACTCTATCGTTCTGTAGCATCTGGCCTTTTTTGCTTCCAAACCCAGCATGAATGGGGGGGAAAAAAACCTGCTGGAATTTGAACGCAGCAGGAGTAGATTTTGGCAAAGAAGCTTGCTTCGCATCTCTTTCAAATAATTGAGGAGTGCCTGTGGCTCTCTCCACCCCTTCAGGTTATGGGAGCCATATGTGGGAGTGCGAGCCATCAAAAATGTGCCACCTGAGTGCCAGAAAGCAAAGACCAGAGGAGGGGATGAGAAGCTGGAAGGAGGAAAGCTCAAAGTCATGACACTGATTATTAAAAGTTCATCAATGGGCTGAAGTCCAAGAGGAGATCATGGGAGACCCTCAAGAGGAACATTGACCCAAGGGCATCTTTTGAGTCATGGTCATTCTTGGAAATGGCCTTTCAAAATGGTCGTCCTTGAGTTTTTCAAAAAATCTGCTTTCTTATCTTTTTGCTGACTCTTTTTGAATTGCATTGTATTCTTTTGTTAGATGCCCAGAGTCACCTGGAATCTGGTGGTGCCTAAATCAAATAAATTAAAAGCCCTCACATAAAGTTTAGGAAGAGATAGATCAGTGTTTCTCAACCTTGGCAGCTTGAAGATGGGTGGACTTCAACTCCCAGAATTCCCCAGCCAGCCATGCTGGCTGGGGAATTCTGGGAGTTGAAGTCCACCCATCTTCAAGTTGCCAAGGTTGAGAAACACTGAGATAGATGATAGACAGACAGACAGACATAGATCACTATTCTGCCTCAAACCCAGCACTATTTGGGTATTTAGTTATTTAGTATGTTATTCGATTGATTTATATAGCCGCCCATCTTGCAAATTGTGACTCCGGGCGGTGAATGTCAGATTAAAGCCAACCCATTAAAACCAGTTGGGTATGTTGGACTACAGCTTCATTCCAGTCAGTGGCTCATGGGATTTATAGTCTGGCCACATTGGAAGATGGCTTGCTCCACGCCGTTTTGAAAAGTTGCTGAGCTGAGCAGAACATGGAGAGCAACCGGCGATGTTATCTTGGGCTGGTTTTTCAGGAGATCATGCTGTCCGTTTGCTGCTTCTCCCCTGTGATGTTGCTGTGTCTCTTCCTCCCTTCCTGACACTTCCTCATTTGCAATCTGATTTCCTCCGGGGGAAAAATTCAAGCCGCTGTCAGCCCAGCCAGAATCTTTCAGCTGTCTGATGGAGATTGCACCCCCGTCTTCGATCTTCATTCACAGCTCCTTCCCCACATTGCCCTCCAGCTGGGCCCTCGCTGCTATCCTTCTACAGCACTGGCCTACCCAGAAGGACTGTTGTGAGCACTATTGAGATGACTTCAAGATTTGCAAGGTTGATGTTAGCCCTTTGAAATAGTCCAGATAAGAAGCACAACTATGACTCGTCTCTCTATCTTTATTGTAAGGTTACATTAACAGAATCTTGCAAGTCTGAAAGTACCCCTCCGGTCCCTCACTTTTACTCTCCTGAAACTAGGGAGTATCCCTTCTGAGTCACTTTCTCCACCTCTCCTCCTTGTCAGGTTCAGCCCAAAGATCTCCACGAGACAGTGCAAATATAGTTCTGTTGCGTTTATTAGCTTCCACCTCAAGACAGAAATCTCTCCAGACTGAACCTAAGTTCCCAAGCCATCAAGTCACAACACCGTGAATTCCTTAGGGTGGTGCCAGTCTCATCTTCTGAAACTTCCCACGCTCCTGTTGAGGGCTAAGGAAACGCTTATCTCCCTGAGCGTGGCCTTCATAACACCATTCCATCACACTCCTTCAGACTCAGATTTCGTCGATCAGACCGTCGTCTAGGCTGCTGCTCTTCCTCCTGTCTCCCAAGGCCATTCCCACAGACCACTGCACTTGGGGAGCAGAGCATTACCCCAAATGGCATGGTGGAGAAGGCTGGAAAAGGTGAGCATCTTCCATGGATGGCTTCTTCCGTAGATGGACATTCAGCCTTTCCTCAGTGCTCAGTGGGTGGGAGTGGGGACAGTGTTGCACTAGGAGCAGGGAGACCCAGATTCTAGTGCTCCTCCAGCTACACAAGCTTTAATGGTCACTTTTGGTCAATCTCTCTCTCTTTCTCTCTCTCAGCCTCAGAGCCAAGGTGGGGTAGTGGCGGACATGCTGGACAAGGAGCAGACAGACCTGGGGTTCTAGTCCTCCCTCAACCACGGAAGCTCAGTATGGGCACGTGGGCCAGGCCCTCCCTCTTTGCCCAGCTGCGGTTGCTGTGAGGGGAAAATGAGAGGACGTGGGTTTCCACAACACATTGAACCCTAAATGAACAAAAACGGCTGTGTTGATGCAACGACGTCACCCATGCACACATACGCCACATCTCCTCAAACTTGAGTATATTGTGTGAAAACAGCCTTCAGATCATTCGCGGTCCTGATTAAACCTTGCCTGTAGGAGATTTTCCTGCTGATTAGCCATCATTGGCCTCTCTGCCCACTGCGCCCGCTGGCCAAGTCCTGGTTCTCACAGTATGCTTAACCAACTCCATCAAATCATAATGCAAAATACAAAAGAAGGTGAGTTTTATTTATTTGTTTGTTTGTTTGTTTATTTGTTTTTGTCCCCGGTTCTCCCGCGGCTTTGCCCATTCTGTCAATCCAGCCATTCTTTCTAATCCAGACTTTCTGGAGCAGGGCCAGAGAAAACAACTTTGCTACATCCATTAGATGTTTTATTTTATGTCTGCGTTTTATATGTCTGTACTCTGGCCTAAGACTGTAGTAAAGCGAAGTTTAAAACTTAACTTTTCTCTGTCTTTGGCGTGAGCATCTTTCCATTCCAATTTTTAGCGGCTGCCTCCACTTAATCTTCTCTCGTCTGACATGGCCTAGCATCTATGCAGTATTTATTTGTTCTTTGAATTATAGCGTTTCTATACTGGTTTCCATTGGAAAAACGCCAAAGCGAGTTACAATCCTTCTAGCAAATGCAAGCAATTGACTGAAAATAATGAAAACAGCCTACAGGTGCAGAAACAGAGCCCACACCCTCTGTGAGAGGGCTTTGAAAACCAGGACAGGACTGCTGGATCAAGGTTGAGAAAAAAGGGAACTCACATTTTTCTCCGAGCCTCAGGCTGAAGTTTAAAATTCCAGAAAAAGGGGAAGGAAAATTGAAGTAGAGGAACATATGTTTTAGGTAATATTTCTGAATAAGTAGGTAATAAGTCTGCAGTGTGAGCCAGTTTGATGTTGTCAAGCCCAACCCAAGAAGAACAGGGAAACAGTTCATCCAAATTCATTTCTTTTATTGCTTACACCATACAGACAGAATCTTGCCAGACTAATCTGTACTATTCTAACTGAGCGGATATACCCTGGGAGTGGCTATCCTAACTCTCTTCCTCTTCCCGCGCTCCTGCTCCGTACTGTGTTGCCTCTTGCCTCCTCCCCGCTTCTGGAATGTGCTCCCTCCTTCCTGAGAACCTGGTGCTCTATTGCATTCCATCACAGGTGTAGTGGTTAAAGACACCAGCCTAGAAACTGGGAGACCATGAGTTCTAGTCATGCCTTAGGGACAAAGGCAGCTGGGTGACCTTGGGCTAGTCACTCCCTCTCAGCCCTAGGAAGAAGAAGGCAATGGCAAACTACTTCTGAAATCCTGCCAAGAAAACTGCAGGGCAAGTTTTGTCCAGGCAGTTACCAGGAGCCAACATTGATTCCAAGGGACAAAAAAAGAAAAAGAAAAAGAAACAGTAGAATTTGTTAGAATTTTGAAGTTCATTTCTCTATCCCATGTAAGCTAGGTAACTGTAAGTCCTTCAGCCTCTTATGCCTAACTTACATTGTGCACGGGAAATAATTTTTCATTAAAATCTCTTGTGACTTGAAATAATAATTTCAAATCCTATTCCAGTCTCCTTACAAAAAGGTTTTTTATTTGTAGCAAACCAGCACCATCTTGTGATGTACCACAAGCATTGTATTTTCTTGTAATTCTCTTTTTAAGGAGCTATTTTCCTGTCTTTTGAATAGCTCAATATGTATCTTGTTCAAAAGGGAATGCTGGCATTTCAGAAGCTAAAGTTAAAAAGAAATGTTAGTTTATATTTTTTTTAAAAAATAGTTTGCTTTTGTTTATGTCTTGTGAGATTGGTCTGTCTTCCAAAGAAGAGCTGTAACCTCTAACTTCATGCCTCTGTAATGATATAGGGATCCTTCCTTCCTTCACTTCACTTCACTTCACTTCTTTTAATTTCCAGAAGGTTGCATAAGGTGTAAGAGAATCTCTCTTCCATGCCAAGATTAAAGGAGTGGATACCAAGTAGGAATCCCATGGAAGATAGATGTAGCAGCAGCTATCCCAAAACAGGAGGTGAGGCCAGGATGTGAAGACCCAGAGGGATTCCAAGAAAGGAGACTTGAGACCTCCAGCCATCTACTCTAACCAACTCTGGTAGTTACCACTGGGAAGAAGTAGAAACTAGAAGTAACGCAGAGTAAAATTGTTGTTTTCCTTTCTTTGAAATGTATTTAAAGGGTCTTGCTGTGTTGTATCTGGACACACAGGCTGTACTTAACCTTGGACATGTAGGTGGCTTGCGCACACAAATATTAATTTTTATTTTTAATTTCTGGATTTGACAAGATAGCTATGTTTGTGTTAGGAGTCAGAGCTCTCCCGTGTGCCTTTGAGGAGGGAGAAGACAACTTTCCCCACCCACCAGCAGAAGGCATCTTGAGGGACACACGTCACAATTTCAAAACTGTGAAGCAGCCAGCTCAATCACCCCAATGGCACCCATTGACTCACATGAATTAAAGAAATTAGAAACTCAATTGCAATTTAAAAGAATGGAGTCTGGAGAGGTTTTCAAGATGGTGTCAGCCATTTGAGGTAGGCCAATTCAAGAAACAGACACCAAGGGATGCTATTTTATTGTTGCAGGGTAGAAGAACAGAATCTTGAAAGCCTGCACAAGTGTCTCTGTCCTAACTTATACTAAACAAAATCAAGATGGGGTTCTTTTGAGTTTCTGTCTCACACTTCCTTGAGTCTCTGGACTGTGCAATCTCTTCTCCAAGTTCCTCCTTAACAGCTTTCTGATCCCTTCCTCAAGGTCAACTCTACATTTCTTTATAGTATGCTCCTCAGACAGTTTGGTTTCCAGCCTTATCATCCCACCTGGTTTTCTCTGGATGGACCCCACTTTGCTTCTAAAAATATGGTTCCAAAACTGGAAAGAGCATTCCAAGTTGTTGCCCAACTAATGCAAAATCAAGAGGAAGAGAGAATTCTTGCAAGGTTGAACATGGGTCTCTGGCCTCTTGGGTCCAAAGTTGCATTCCCCCTGATGTATGTCAGCTAGAAAGATGAAGACTGGCTTAAGGTTGCCTATAGCTAAGCCAGCTTTGCCACCAAGACTTCTGAATCTTTACCAGTAAAGCATTTATGTTGGGAACAGCATTGGAACTCTAAGAGGGTGTAGTGGGCACACACGCAAAATATCTGCCAAGAAAATGTTGTTGTTCATAAAGTACCTGGCTTGGTAGCATGGCTGGTCACAGAACACTCATTAACTAGAGCTGGACTAGCTACTCAGAAAGTTCTCTACCATCCCCAAAATATTGCTTTAAATAAGTAGGCTGGAATCTGGAGCTTTGCTCTGCACCAGGCCACATCTTCATTTTTTAAAAAATGAAAAGTTCTTTAAAAAGTTGGGTGGGGCAGGAAACTGGTGGACACATGCCAGCAGGCATCATGAAGCCGTCCCATGTTGTGGTCCAACACCTTAGCCTATGAATCACATTTGCTTTTATGCACATTATTGATCCTTTCCCAGCAATATCTTTCCTTTCCTCCCAATTCCAGTTTGGCTTCTTAGTCCTTCTCAAAAATTGAAAATAATATGTCTGTAGTGCAGTGTTTTTCAACCTTGGTGGCTTTGAGAAGGGTGGACTTCAACTCCCAGAATTCCCCAGCCAGCATTCTGGGAGTTGAAGTCCACCCTTCTCAAAGCCACCAAGGTTGAGAAATATGATGTAGTGGAATGCTTTATTTAAAAAGTTATCCACCTGCCCAGAAGAAAGACAAGGACCCTCTGGGATAGCAGAAAGCATCTTTTTGAGCCATGGAGTAACTTTATCCCTTTGCCTTTAAACAACAGAGAGTTTGCCAATGGCCCTGCCAACATCGCTGCCATTACAATCTGCTCTCAAATGTCCAAATACGAGGAAATCAGCCAGATGTGTTTGGTGCTTGTTGGAACCATCAGCCCAGGGGCAAGCATAGAAGGAAGACCATTCTAGTGTGATAGAAACATTAAGCCCCAGTTTTTGGTCCTTTCTTCCCTTCGATCTGGTAAAACTCAGTCCAGACAAATGGCCCTGGGGGCTACCTCAAGACATGATCTTATTTTTACTCTGTAAGCCAAACTGACAGTCAGGGTTAGGCTGGATGATAAATTTGATAGGGCTCGCCCCCCATAGAAACCCTCAGCCCTATGGATTTCTTTTGGATGGGTTGGAGGAAAGGAGAATCAGCCCCCAAATCAGGGGTTGCAGTGGTTGAGTCTGTCGGGAAGAGTTTAATTTTAAGAAATAATGTCAGTCTAATCCCCAGGAAAGCATCTGGATTCTAGGATTTGTTGGTGGATGGAGATGGCGTGGACGGATACAGCCTATAAACATGTCCCTTTTCTAACTCCATTGCTAATACAGCCTCTGGTTTCTCGTTATTCTTTAGTTTACTCAGAAATAAGACTGACAGCAGCTGAGAAAAATTATAACCATAGATGTTAATGTAACCAGGAAATGGGGCCCTTCACACACTCGGGGCCCCCGGCTTGGGCACATGACTAGGTCTTCAAGGCCTTATGAAAGGTCTTAAATAAAATAACTCTTTATTTTATAATAATGTATTTTATAATAAAGGTATTTTAAAATAAAATGTATAATAAAATAAATATTATAAGTATATTATAATAGGTAATATATTTTATAATAAAGTAAATAAAGTAACTCCTTATTCTGAGTTTGGATCTCCCTTGGTAAAGCTTCCAGCTGTTGGTTCTTGTCCAACCCTCTTTCCTGGGACCACCCTCCAAGTATTGGAAGATGCTCTCACATCTCCCCTCACCCTTCTCTTCTAGCCGGATCCAATTCTTTTAACCATTGTTCCAAGTGATGTTCATCTAGTTCCAAGGGCCATTTATGGATATGTATGATTTTAAACACAGGTCTCCCTGTCCCAGTTCAACGCTACCAGTTACACACTGTGCCTTTTTGTCAACCCTTCGAAGTAGTTCAGACCAGAAACCAAAACCACAAATACTGACTCTACTTTTATTGTAAGGTTACTGTAACAGAATCTTGCAAGTCTGAAAGCGCATCTCTCTCCCCTTGCCTTTACTTTCCAGAGAACTAGGGAGAGTCTTCTGAGATGCTTCCCACGCCCCTTTTCCTTCTGTGGGCTGAGATGTCCCTTATCTGACCAATGCCCTGGCTGCAGCTCTGCTTCCTCCTGTTTCTCAAGGATTCGCTTTTCCCCATAGCCTGTAGACCCTCTCTTGTCCTCATCATTAAATATTGGACATCCTCCATTTTTCTCATGCACCTACTGTCTGGCAGTTTCATCTGGCCCTTGTTTCTTCCTATAATCCAGGGGTATCCGGAGGGTCCTCTAAAGTCAAGGTGGTGACCACAACGATCGCTCAAAGCTCTGCCTATTTTTTATGTGTGTCACACAAAAAACAGTGGAGCTTTGATCACACCATTGTGGCTGCTATCTTATTTTTCGCCATGCCCTGCAGATACCTCTGCAATAATCATTATGCAGATCATCTTTGTTTAGCCTCATTTAGCGACTGTTCACAATTACAACAATGATGAAAAAGCAATTTCATGACCAGCCCTTGCGTTTACAACCTTCGCAGATCTGTAAAACAAAGGAAAGCTGAAGTCAGATCATAAAATCGTGATGTTTCACTTAGTGACCACTTCACTTAATGACCCAGTGGCTGGTCCCAATTGTGGTCACTATATGAGGACTACCTGTATCAGCCATCAGGATGATGTCATTTTTCTTCCCCAGAACTTATGAATCTAGTTCTCTAGGCTGAATCAACTCCTCAGAAATCTTGCAAATTCTTCTAGGGTCCATGAAGAGGAGACTGAAATGGTTGTCACCTAAGGATACCCATGACACTATATGTGACTTATTGCCTCTCCTGTGAAAAAAAATCCAGCAGAAATGTGATTTATTAATTAGAGGGGGGGGGGAATCATACTTGTTTAAGAAGGTGAGAAAAGTTCCAGCTAGGAGTGTCTTGAAAGGAAGTTTCAAGGAGTGGAGGCTGGGAATTGATGCAGCTTTGTAGCAATTCCTGGATTCTGTTTTCACAAATATAGCTTGTTTAGCAGTTGTTTTTAGTAAAGGCAAGGCAACGCTGGCCTGAAGAGGCCAAAGGCCATCACATAGATTAAAAAAGAGGTGGGAAAAGGAAAATAAGGAAACAGCAGTTCTTAATGCTACTTAAGATCTTTAAATGACTAGTCGGAAAGCAGATGGAAAGAAGACAGATGCAGGGCTTGGAATGGGCCCGAAACAGCTAGTCTTCCTTTGCTGCAGCCTGTCCTAAGAACCTTTTAGCGCTGCGTTATAATACAGACATGCGTTCAGGTGTGTTTTGCATGTTTTCGAGATGTGTTTTGTTCTTTTGAGATATGGAACCGCGCCATGACCGAAGAACTCCCAGGAATGTTGATTTTGGGGGAATAAGCTAATAGCTAGAACGTGTTCCTGCCGAGTGCAGTGGAACATATGGAATAGATCACCAGGGAAACATCTGAAACAGCAAGCCGAAGTGTGTTGATGAGCAATCTCTCTGTAGGCGAATCGTAGAAGGAAAAGGCATCAAGGAGAAGGCAACAGGAAGGCTGGGTCAAAATAAACCTCAAATAGCAATTTTCCTGCTTGAGAATGGATGACCCTTTCTTTCCAAACGAGATGTTCTCTGAATCAATGCATCAGCCCTCATCTTCTGCTTTTTACTTGGTGACTAGTCTGGGGCTGAATAATCCTGGGTAAGTTCCAGTTCGGTTTGCTCCCCCAGACCTTTCCCAATGGATCCCTGTATCCAGATCAGAACAAGCACACGCGCCGCTCCCCTTGGTACAGCCAGCAAAAACAGAGCCTGAGGCTTATTTATTAAACATCAGCAAACATCAGAAGCAGTGAATTGGCCAAAGCAGGATAAAAGGTAGGCAAAAACAGAGAAAGGGACGGAGACCCACAGAAATAACAGGCAAGAATTTACAGTATTTGTAAATACAATATCAGTCGTATCTGTAAATACAGTATCAAGAGCTCTCTATTGGTAGAGATGGTGGCAGAAGAGGTGAGTTCAAGGAAAATAAAATAATAAAATAATACAAAAGTTCATTCTGGTCATAGACCAGCATAAGACGAAGGGGTGCAGTCATTAGGAAGAATCAAAAAGCTATAAGAGAGCCATATAAAATGCATAAGATAAACAGTCATATAAAATGCTTTTTCTTTTTTTCTTTTTCTTTCTTTCTTTCTTTCTTTCTTTCTTTCTTTCTTTCTTTCTTTCTTTCTTTCTTTCTTTCTTTCTTTCTTTCTTTTTCTTTCCATCCATCCATCCATCCATCCATCCATCCATCCATCCATCCATCCATCTCATCTATCACAGAAGGCATAAAAGATATTAAAAGTGTGAATCTAAAATGAGTTCCATATAAGAGCCATATAAAGTGTAAAAAGTAAAAGGTTAAAAATAATGCATAGGAGATACATAGGAGCTTATTTAATTTGGGGGCTGGATTGGAATGTGCGCCACCTCTTGAGACTCAAAGAGTGCCTCCTTTGCCATTTGCAAAAAAGAGGAGGGCATCTCTAGCTTGTATTCTCCAACATCCCCATAGCTAAGGTAAGTGTGATGGTCTGTGGGAATGACCTTGGGAGACAGGAGGGAGAGCGAGATGGATGCCAGCCGCGCAAGGGAGTCCAGCAAGAAGCACAACCAGGAGTACTAGCTCTATCTTTCTTGTAAGGTTACTTTAATAAAACCTCGCAAGACTGAAAATGTTCCTCCCCTCCTTTCCTTTTCCTCTCCAGAAAACTAGGGAGGGTCCCTTCTGAAACGCTTCCCACGCCTCCTCTCCTTCGGAGGCTGAGACATGGTTTAAATGCCGGTGGTCCCGTCTGCGGCTCTGCCTCCTTCTCCCAAGGTCATTCCCACAGACCAGTACAGACACCACAGAGCGAAGGCGGGGAGGATGAGGGGATGGATAAACGAATGAATATTTAAGAATGTTTTCTTGAAAAGATGCAAAGTCGTTTCTTTCTGTTTCTCGTGCTGGTGGGTGGTGACCCTTCTGAACTCAGCTGAAACTCTGCGCAGCCATGTGATTGGGAAATGGATGAAGCCACATGATTCCGAGCAGCCAATCAGAGAGCCCCCAAGAGTCACATGATCATTCAAATATAGTCTGATACTCTACGACAGTGTTCCTCAACCTTGGCAGCTTGAAGATGTGTGGACTTCAATTCCCAGAATTCCCCAGCCAGCCATGCTGGCTGGGGAATTCTGGGAATTGAAGTCCACACATCTTCAAGCTGCCAAGGTTGAGGAACACTGCCCTACAAGTTCTCCCCATGCTGGGAAGTTTCTTCAGTGTTACTGCATAGGCTGAGGGGAAGTCTGGAAGAATTTAATTTAAAGGGAGCTCAGTTCCTTGCGAGCGGTAAAACCTAATGCAGAAATGGGCGTGGAGACTCTGGTCCTAATCAGATGCAGGAGAAGCTAAATCCCCACATGAATTCACTATCCTCTTTTCTAAAACATTCCTCTTGTATGCATACGAGATGTCCAAATAAGCTGTTCTCCTTGACCCGCTTTGACGTTCAGACTTGGCAACGGCTTGGATTTCTGTCCAGGCTCCCTTGCGGTGAGCTTGTGAGAAATGGCTATGACGTATTGGACATGACCCAATTGCTCAAATATCCATCTCTGCTATTAATCAGCCTGGCAGAGGAGACGGCTTGGAACTTCTTGATGGGAAAGCAATCATTGCTTTCCTGGCACAGGTTGAACCACGGAAACAAAGGCGAGCGGGCCGTTTGGGTGCCAAGGCGGCCTCCGCGGAAAATGAAGTTGCATTGTCTAAAGCAGAAACTGAGATGCTGGTGAGATTACGGAAGGTTCCTCTCACTGATCTGGGCTGACACACCTCCAGGTCCAGTGCAGCTTTATCTAGAGCCAGCCATGCAAGGAATGCGAGATGGTGCCAAGAGGAACAATTGACCGCTTGACCAAGGACATAGGGTGATAAAACAGATCATCCTCGTTGTCAGCCCTCTGAGGTAGACCAGACCATGCAATCAACTCCACAGGAAGGCTAAAACTACATTTATTGAGATGATTGAGATTGGCGGTTATAACACAATCTTGCATGATTGTGCTGCTGCTGCTGCTGCTCCTCCTCCTCCTTCTGGTTCATTGAATTCAGGAGATGTCTGTCTGAGCCACTTCAGTTCATTATCTGGTTGTTCTGAACTTAAAAATTATTTTAGCCCTTGTTGCCTTGGCAATGGAGTCTGCATGTCTCTATCAAAGTCATCTTCCTTACTACACTCCTGTAGCTCCTGGGTCACTATCTCCCAAGTACCAGTTCTGCCCCTTTCCCTTCCAAGTTATACGTTGCCATTAGAAATGTCCCAAAATGTAGTGTGGCTTCACGACATTGCTGGAATCTAGAATGAAGGCTGGATGGTCTAAGTGGAGTATTCAATACTTTTATTTGCAACCTTAGGTTTTAGCACAATTCGATGGAGTAAAGTCAACACTTAGTAATCTAAGTGGAGCAGAAGAAGGCATAACTCCATGTAGATCATTCTTTGGCCAAGTTAGGTAGGAATTCTGTAGCCTGGTGGCATCTGATACCAGGCAGACATAGACAATTTGTGCGTAGCTCATGCTTGAAAATGAGCAGAAATAGAATCCAAATTCTTCCAGAGTAAATCAGGTGCCCAAATTATGCTGATTAGATATAATTATTCAGCTATTATATGGATCCGCTGCTGGCTTGAAAATTATTCTTGAGAAGCTTTTATCACGTGGTTCCTCATCGTTCCATCATCGTTGGAGTGAATGATCAAGTGGGCTGCTATGAGGTTTGGCCTTGAACCCAATAAATGTCAACGTTTTTATGAACAGCTTGGACAAAGTGGTGAAGGAAATGCTTATCAGATCTGCAAATGATATAAAACTGGGGGAATGGATAATATCATAGGAAGCAAACAACATTTAGAATGGTCTTGATGCTGAAGGGAGCTGAAAATAACAGAGTGACATTTAAGGGAGAGAAATGCAAAGTTCTTGGTCTTGGGGGAGAAGATCAAGTGTAAGGTTATAGGATGGTGTTGTCTGGCTTGAACTGTCCTTTCCCTATCACTTTATTGTCCTATTCATCCAGATAGTGTTGACACATTGGAAGAGACAAATTCCACAGATACTAATTTGGTCTTTTACGATGGTGTTCCAGTTGGGACCAAGATCTTTTTGAGATCCATCTCTCTATCTTGTAGGAGATCCTCCAAGTCGGTGTGTGTAATTGTAGGCCTACCACCATCTCACTTTTTGATTAGAACCTTAGTTGATCAGAAGCTGAATATGAATCAGTGGTGTGACGTTGCAGCTTGAAAGACAAATACGAGGTTTAGGCTACATCAATAGAAGCAGACTCTCCTCACGACAGGACAAACTCCATGCATCGGATGAAGCGAGCTGTCGTTCACAAAAGCTTATGCCTTTTAATAAAACGGGTTAGTCCAAAAAGGTGCTACCAGATTCCTGATTTTCAAACCACAGGAAGTAATTGTTTGGCTATGTTTTGCACCACACTTTAGGAAGTGATTAAGACACTGGAATGACTTCTGAAAAGGAGAGCAAAGATGATCAGGGAACCAGAAAAGAAATACTGTGAGGAAAGGCCAAAGGAACGTGGTATATTTAGATTTGGAATGGAAGACAGAGTGGGAAATCATAGTACTATTGGCTGGGTCTGGACAGTATGATAGGCTAAAAATGAGGTTCACTAGATCATGTGCCAGTGTGTTGTGCAAACCCAGCTACTGTTTTGGAGATCTTCTATTATTGTGACTAAAAATTAGATTATTTATACATTAGCTAGGTTCACATGATAGGCTCCATTGGATTATTAGATTTTCTGGATTCACGCAATCATAAACATGCCCAGGAAACTGGGTCACTCAACATGCAATGCTGCAAAGCCAAATGTCATCAAAGCGACAACAACCCTTCCACCACACTAATCAAGGTTAAAAAATAACCATGTTTCTTTGCATGTTCTTTCAAAGTCGATGCGAGCATTGCAAGTGCAGCCTTTAAATGGCAGAAAGGGTGTCACAAAGAAGGAGAACAAAACCTTTTCTCGATCGTCTCAGAGCCAGGACTAGGAAAGCAGGTTCTGCGGGAATATTAGGGAGACACATCCTAACGATATGAGCAATTCCCTGAGAAGTGATGGGCTGTCCTTCATTAGATACATTTCAGCAGAGCTTGAATAGCGGTCTCTCTAGAATACTTTAATCTGGATCCTGCAGCGAGCAGGAGATTGAAAACCTAAATGGCTCCTTTAGGATTCTACAGCTTCTTCATAATTCACATTATTTAGTCTCTCCTGGAGAAGAAGAACAAACCACCGCAAAGAACTTTAAAGTCCTACACTGTGATTATTAGAAATATTATCCTGCGCAGAGAGACATCTATGCACCATTTTGGACATGTGCCCACACACTCTGTTGCACATGTAAGAAACTTGTATTAAGAAACCCCAAGGTGCTAATGTTAAGGAAAATAATGTTTTTCTCCCAAACTACACAATTCTGGCTTGAACCCACATTTTTCTGGGATCAGAGATTGCAGAACACTTGGCTAGTAACTTGACAAGTTTTCTGATTTGGGGCAATCCGTAATGACAGCAGGTAGAACAACCAGCCTTAGAATTGGCAATGAAGATATTGAAGTGGTGGAGAGCTTCTGCCTTTTAGGCTCAACCATCAACAAAAGGAACCAGCAGTCAAAAAATATGCCGCAGACTAGCACTTGGTAGAGCAGCCATGAAGGCCTTGGAGAAGATATTCAAATGCCAGGATAGGTCTGTATCTACAAAGATCAGAATCAGGCAAGCCATGGGATTCCCAGTCACACTCTATGGAAGGAAAAGTTGGACTTTGAAGAAGTGGGATAGGAACAGCATTGATGCCTTTGAACTTTGGGGTTGGAGAGGACTCCTCAGAAGACTGTGGGCAGCCAAGAAAACAAACTGATGGTTGAACAAATCAACTGAGATTTCTCACTTGAGGCACAAATCACCAGACTCAATTATTCTACTTTGGATGCATTATGGAAGACCCAGCTCTCTGGGGGAGGCTCAGATGCTGGGAAAGGTGGAAGGAAAGAGAAGAAGTGGATGACCAGCAGCAAGGTGGAGGGACTCAGTTACGGTGGCAATGGGGGCACTGTTGGGAAACCTGAAGGACCAAGTTAGAGACAAATTGTCATGGAAAAAATCTATCTATGTGGTCAGTAGGAATTGAAAACAACTTGATGGCACATAATCAATCAATCAAATCTTGAATTGTAAATGAACATGGGCTGGGTATATACGTATATTGCATGAAACTATCCAAAACATGACACAACAACCTAATCAAGGTTAGCAAGTTGTGTACATGCAACTGCAAGATCTTCAATTGACCTGATCAAGTGTGTTTTGCAAACCCAACCACACCATTTTGGTTTGTGCCTCTATCTTCTTGCTGAAACTCATAACAAGCTTTCTGCCATGCTACGTTAATTTGCCCCAAATCCTGGCATCTAAGCTAAGATTCTTATTCTCTGTTTACGAGATGTATTGAATCTTCCACAAAGCTAGAGATTTAGAGCATCAAATCCAGTCCAGATTTCTTTTGCTGCAAAACCTCCCTTATTGTCTGCCGGACAGTTGATCTTGATAATACTAACAATACTTCATCGGTGTTACTTCAAATAAGCCTTTTTCTTTCATCTGCCTCATACTTCTCACTAGCTTCCCAAGCTACTGTCTGACAAACCAATTTAGAGTGGCCACGCTGAGCACATGAACAGTGAAAAATGGCAACCATTTCCCAAATACGCATCGTGTGCGGAGAAATATTCCGTCAATGGAGGTTTTACACATTTGCAGGCCCTGAAAACATGTTAAAGACAAACGAACGAATAGCTAATTTGGGAGTTGGGAATTGAGTTGAAAGGAAATTAGATTCTTCTGGAAAAGCTTTAAATGCTGTACCAGCTTTCACCTCCTGTGATGGTGTTTGGTGCCCCTGGACCAGGAAGCAGGAACATGAGGTGGGCAAGACTGATCTGAGTTTGCAAAGTGTTCGTGCTCGGGAGGGGCCTTCATTATGCAGGATATTAGGAAAGGTGTATTTAATAAATGAAGAGAGCAGCAAAAAATCAGATTTCTTTCTCTTTTTCATTGTTAGCAAAAAGGCACTACTTTGTCAAAAATAGTGAGACGGTTCCTCTGCATTTGAACATGGAAACACAGAAAAATGGTTGTGGAAGCTTAAAAATAGATTTAACATAATTTAAAAAGGGAAGAGTAAGCCCCAAATCCCATTCCCACTTAAGAGGAGAAAAATTTACATTTGTTTCTTTTCTTGTATGCTTTTTCTCATGAGGATGCTCAAACTGGTGCATAAACAAAGAATGAGTGATCTAAAATAAAACAGTCTTTGAAGAAACCATCTTCCATAAAGAAATCTTCAACAAGAAAATAAAACAAGAGTAAAAGGGCGACATTTTGCTGTAAAGCAACTGAAATACAATATGAGAGCATTATTTTTCATTTCAACACTCCTGGGCACACCAATGATTGTGGTTCTTGACCCCCCAAATATTCCATAACACCACAGCCCCCCCACAGTCACTCATTTGAATCCTTAGAAACTGAACACATGGAAAGAGTAAGTAAACATTTTACGGGTCTGATTTTATACCACATGTCTTATACCAGAGGAACACATGTGGTTTAAAATCAGACCCGTAAAATGTTTATTTAACTGGGTTTGCCCAGCATGACCACTATATTACAATGGAGTTGGGCAATTTGGCATTTGGTTCTCTGGAGGAGGCTCTGATGCTGGGGAAGGTGGAAGGGAAGAGAAGAAGAGGAGGACCAGCAGCAAGGTGGAGGGACTCCATCGCAGTGGTGATGGGGACACCCTTGGGAGAGCTGAAAGATCAGGTTAGGGACAAATCTTCATGGGGAAAATCTATGTGGTCACTAGGAGTCAAAAACAACTTCATGGCACATAATCAATCAATCAATCAATCAATCAAATTGCATTATATATGAACACGGGTTGGGTATACATATTGCAAGAAACTATCCAGAACACAACACAACAACCTAAGAGTCAACACTGATCTGATGACAGATAATCAGTCAATCAATGCAGATCCAGCTCTCTGGAGAAGGCCCTAATGCTGGGAAAGGCAGAAGGAAGGAGAAGAAGACGTCAACCAGCAGCAAGGTGGAGGGACTCAGTTACGATGGGGAACCATTGGAAGACTTGAAAAACTGGGCTGGGGACAGAACTTTATGGAGAAAATCTATCTATGTGGTTGTTAAGAGTCAACATCAACTTGAAGGCACATAATCAATCAACCAATCAATCAGTGCAGACCCAGCTCCCTGGAGAAGTAATGCTGGGAAAGGTGGCAGGAAAGAGAAGATGAGGATGACCAGCAGCAAGGTGGAGGGACTCAGTCGCAGTGGTGATGGGGGCCTTGTTGGAAGACCTGAAGTTTAGGAGTAGGTCATCATGGTGAAAATTTATGTGGTTGCTAAGAGTCAACACCGACTTGATGGCACGTAACCAATCAGTCAATGTGGTGGGAATCTAGCTATTGTTCGGCCTGTTGTGTGAATCATGCTATCACATTAAGCCACAATGCAATTTTTTTGTATAGCATAGCATCTCCCCACCCCACCCCCCAAATAAATAAAAAATCCAAACAGGCTGGCATTTTGCACACCGATTCCTCCCCTGCCAAACCGAAGGTGGAGGAAGCTCACAGAAAGTGACAGGGTCACCCCTTTGACAGTCGCTGCGCTCGTGTGAGTCCTGCGCCACCTCCCCACAGCCCTGTGTGTTTTCTTAGATCTTTGCACATTGAGCTAAGGAACTTTTAGCTCAGCTGGCATTGCGTGGGAGATGCGGCAAAGGCAGTTTGGGAGCATTTCCTCTGGAGCTGTGAGATGGGTGGTTTCTTGTTCTGCCCCTCCTTTAGGCAAGATGGCACACTGACTTGGCCCCCTCCATCCCACTTGCTTCGAGGCGTAACTTTGCCATTCCCACTGCACAATGCCTCGATTTTTCTTATGTTGCTTTCCTGCAAAGCAAAGACACCAAATTGAAAACAAAGATGGAGCTGGCGTTTTTCACCCTCTCTCATCGGCCAGGGGGAAGAGGTCTGGCCAGCTCAAGGAGCAGATGAAACGAAGTGCTGGAGAGACCAAGAACAAAGCCGGTGCTGGGGAGGATGCTTCGAAACGAAGGCCGCCTTTCCTTAGGAGCTGAAGCTTTGGAACCAGGAGGAGAAGCTAGGCTGGAGATCTCTCCAACGTGAAACTGGATCCCCGCCGGCTCTGCAAAGCTGCACCCATTTTGTGGTTGGTTTGTTTTGTATTTGGGGTTATGCTGATCTGGCAATAAATTGGTTCAGCAGCCAAATTCAGCGGAAAACAGAGGGCTGGAGTTGCTTTTCAGCTGGCATGGAGTCCGTGGGTGGAAGGGTGCCTTGTCTCCTAGAATGTATATGCCAGTTTTTCCTAACTTCAGCAACTTTAAGATGTGTGGACTTCAATTCCCAGAATTCCCCAGCCAGCCATGCTGGCTGGGGAATTCTGAGAGTTGAAGTCCACACATCTTAAAGTTGCTGAGGTTAGGAAAAATTGATATATGCACTCAAGGACACTACTTGCAACTGGAAATGTTCTGCAACGGCATCCTGGCCCTGTGATATGCGATACGTTGTCCGCAGAAGCAGTGGCTTATTGGACCGAGACCTATCCATTGACAACCCCCAAGTCAAGGTCCGGAGGGCTGGTTGGAGCAGAGGTGGGGGAGTAGACATGGGCCTGCTCTGAAGATTGAGTAGAAAGACCTGGTATTCTTGGCAACTGAATTCTATAAGTCATGCCTGTGATAGCCAAAGCTTTGAGTTGGATGGGCCATGGACAACTGATCCAGCCTCTGAGCCTTCCAAGAGCTAAGAAGGATGGCTTAAGGAGGATTTGGTGTTGTAAGTTTTACAAGAGCATCATCATAATTCAGCTATGCAGAGATGCTCCCTGCTAAATTTCCCCTACATTCCAGACATGAACTTCTGGCTGCTTTTTTCTTCTTCCTTAATTATTATTTTGTCTTCGTTGGTTTTATACGTCTGGAGTTCTTGTCGGTTTACAGGGCACTCTTTAAGTACTCACAGCAGGGAGATGGCTTCATCCCATATTCAACTCTACCTTATTCACATCTGCCTGTCCCTATGACCCAGCCTTGTCCATCGTGACCCTTCTCGGTATGATAAAACTAAAATTCTGGGACTTCTCAGCCTGTATGTGAGTGAAGGATTCTCTTATTTGCAGTCTTAACTCATCTGCAGGACTCAAGACAGGGAGAAAGTTGACCAAGTCCAATATTCTTTGCACCAGGCTGGTGTCCTCAGGACAAGTTGGACCTTAAAAAGATATAGCATTCCTTGGGATGAGTCTTTGATGAAGAAGAGTTCCTCTTGGGTTGCCATGTTGCAAAAGAATTTCACCGCAGAACAAATGGGATTTGTCTTCACCCCTGGAAAGAAGACAAATCATTGATGGGAATAAAAACTCCACAAATTTGCTCACAGCAGCCTGCGAGCAAATTTGTGGAGTTTTTATTCCCATCAATGATCTGTCTTCTTCCCAGTGGGGTGAAAATCACTTCCAAAATCAAGGGCTGGTTCTCCTCTGCAGCACTTCCTGGACTGACTCCCTGGCCATGTGATGTCCCATTTGTGGATGGTCATTCCAGGAAGCGCTGCCAAGGACAGCCCCACATTGCTGCCCCTATGTAGGCCATTTCTGTTGTAATATGGAAAGAAAGAAAAATAATGCAGGGCTCCATGGGCATTTCTTCTTTTGTATTTCACTATTAGAAGAAGAAGAAGAAGAAGAAGAAGAAGAAGAAGAAGAAGAAGAAGAAGAAGAAGAAGAAGAAGAAGAAGAAGAAGAAGAAGAAGAAGAAGGAGTAGTTCTCCCCTGCTCATTGCCTTGCTAAAAGATGGCTGCCGTCTCACCTTCTCTTTGCAACCATTTGCCTTTTGCAGGGCGCAGACTAGGATGCTTCCAACACTCCAGGATGGAGGTCATTGCTTGCTTTCTTATAATGGTTTCCTGCCTTTCGAAGTTTCCCTCTCCCTCCCACCCTTGAAAAATAAAATAAAGCTGACAATGATCCATTATCATAAAATATACAAGGGGCCCAGGAGATCTGTAATAATTGCTACCAGTTGAGTCTCGTTACTACATCTGAGTTGGGACGGACCTCGTCCATCTTTGCTTTCCAGGGGAAAATGCTTCCCCACCTGCGCCCTGCAGTTAAGTAGCCCTTGACATTTTTTTCTTCTGGCTTGCCCAAAAGCTTCCTTGAAAACAGGTAAGAGCAGTTTATTTCGTGCTTCCAAGGGGGAGGAAGTGTGGCCCCTGTGAAGAAGCTTCGATGATGCGGCTGCCTATTGCAAAGTTTCAAATAAATCAGACTTTCCCTCCTGGGGGCAATAGGCTGCCAAATATATCATCCCAAGGCCCAGATGCTCTTATGATTGCAATTAATCTTCTCAGAACAGCACTGATTGTCTTTTCCTGGGCCACAAATTTGGACAGTTTCTTCGATAATTAAGGGGCAGCAACAGGATACCCCGTGCTACAGATGGGAAGAGGGGCCAGGGGAAGGGTATTCTGGCCCCTTGGGAGGCAGCTGGGGAAGATCAGAGAGAATAAATTAGTGTTTCTCAATCTTGGCAACTTGAAGATGTGTGGACTTCAACTCCCAGAATTCTCCAGCCAGCATGCTGACTGGGGAGTTCTGGGTGTTGAAGTCCACAGTGCCGGGTGGGGAATTCTGGGAGTTGAAGTCCACACACCTTAAAATTGCCAAAGATGAGAAACACTGGATTAGAGTGTTGGACTAGGAATGGAGAGGCTGAAGTTAAAGTCTACCCTCAGCCATTGAGGCTCACTTTGGGGCAAAATCTGCATTCATACAACATGCTAAAGCCAAAAGTCAGATTGAGTGTGACACACAGTCCCATTTTACCACCATTCTGCTAGGCTCTAACTACCTTACTTTAAGCCCAAAGTGGCTACCTTTCTGCCTTTGTGAACGTTGACATTTGTAGCTAAGACTTGCCCCAAGTTCCTACAACCCCCACAAGCTTCAAGTCCACATGACGTGATAAGCTGAAATTAAAATAGGTAAAGATGCGCGATAGCAAAGCATATCCAATGGTTAACCAGACCTTTGGGTTAGCTACCTGTGCAAGTACCTTGGACCAACCTGCAGGGTTCTTGAGAATGTGCTTCGGACTGTTTTTTTCTTTTTTTGACTTTTTTGAAAATGGTTCATAGATGGAGTTTATCTCAGGGAACTCCCTAGCATTCCTAGACTGGACTTGATCTAAAATGTCAACAGTCTCCTGGTTGAAACTGTGGCTAGAGAACCCCAAGAACCCAACCCAGTTGTAGGACATCTTATTGTAACTCTGTCTGAAGGACTGGTTGGCCCCAGTCTGGAGCAATTAATTAATTTAGGGCTTAATTAAGGGGTGCTTTTTAGGCCCATATGGGTAGTCTTTGTGCACAGGCTTCATGGTTAAAATAAAATAAAATAAAATAAAGAATTAAAACCCAAGATCTGAGCTAAAAAGTCAAGCTGACTTTTTCCTTGATGGTATTTTGGATAACAGCTAGTTTACAAGCTCCTCTTAGATGTCACAAGTACCTCTAACTCCTGTTACAAACTACAAATAAACCTCTCTTCTATTCTTCTTTTAATTCTACTTCCCCCCCTCCCCCCCAATTCCCTTTTCAGCTGAGGCTTCATGCAATTGGAAGCCAAGAGATTAAAATGAGCTTTCCTGGGCTTTGCAAGGCTAAAAGACCTTTCTCAATGGAGCTGGTTTAATAGCAAATTTTGCAGAAAGCAGAAGTTATTGTTTAGCTGGTTTCTTACAGTGGTGATCCAGGACTGTGCAGGATCACGATCCTTCCTGAGCATCGTCTGGAACAGTTGCCCTGGCAGATACCTAATTCATCTAGGCCAGTGTTTCTCTTTTTTAATTATTTATTTTTTATTACAAAAAAGAAAACAAAAATACATAAAAGTGCTTTAACATGAAAGTGAAAAAGTTCATTAAAAAAAAGTTAATATATACACAGTTCCAATTCTATATATACTCATCTAACACATATATTATTCAAGTACATATATATTTCTAATAGAGTTATATGAATATCCTGTAGGCCAGTGTTTCTCAATCTCAGCAATGTTAAGATGTGTGGACTTCAACTCCCAGAATTCCCCAGCCAGCATGAATTCTGGGAGTTGAACTCCACACATCTTAACGTTGCTGAGGTTGAGAAACACTGATGTCAGGCTTTAATACAGGAAGCTTTTAAGACTTACATGTGTGGTCTTAACAAAGGTTGGGCAGCCAACCTTTGTTAAGTCTGGGATAGACTGAGGATTCAGCCTGGACAGGGGTTGGACTAGTAGACCTCTAAGCTCCCTTCCAGTAGGATTCTATTATTATTATTATTGCTATGATTCATGAATAAACAATTGCAAGGAAAGTTGGAAAATAAAATTTAGGCAATTTGGTGGAACAAATGCAAGACAGCTGGAATTATATAAAGCTTTTTTTGTCTCTCTCTCTTCTAACCTGGAACTTAATTCCCCCCCTGCACTTAATATAGAATATTCACTGGATTGCATAAAGGAAAATGATTGGCAATGAAGGGAAAAACTTGTGAATTAATAGCCTCTCAGCTGAAACAGCAACAACAGAACATTATTATTTCCATTGTTAAGAATACTCGGCATATTTTTTCTTTTTCATGTTTGATTTTATAATACTGAATCAGAGGTTGCTGAGGAAGAAATCAATTATTTTTTAAAAATACTACAGTTCTCCCAAAGTTTAAACATGATCAAGCCATTTATTTAGCAGCATCTTTTTATAGCTGATACTATAAAAACAGAAAGGCACCTGGCTTAGGCTATTTAGTGGTATAAAAAATGCATATATAAACAGTATGTATATGTATATGTATATAAAACTGTTTCTTCCTTGCTTTTACACTGTTGGAAACTTATCAAGATAGATGGAGATATAGAAAGATGATAGATAGATGATAAATAGATGATAGAAGATAAATAGATATAGGTATAGGTATAGATATATAGATATAGATATAGATAGATGATACAGTAGATAGAGATGCTAGCTGGAGAGAGATGGATGGATGGGTGGATGGATAGATGGACAGACAATATATAATTTTAAAATAGAATATATGTAAGAGGCAGAGGTGTTAGGTGGAGAGAGATAAATAGGTAGGTAGAAAAGTAGGTAGGGAGAGAAAAAGATACTGTAGATAGATCTAAAATAAAATAAATTTAGGTTAGGCAGAGAAAAGGAAGGAAGGAAGGAAGGAAGGAAGGAAGGAAGGAAGGAAGGAAGGAAGGAAGGAAGGAAGGAAGGAAGGAAGGAAGGAAGGAAGCCTAGAGCAGATTGGTTTCCCAATCTGGTCACCTGAGTACTTTCTTAGAGACAACAGTGGTAGACCTAACCCAACCCAACTGTTAATTCTCTCTCTCTCTCTCTCTCTCTCTCTCTCTCTCTCTCTCTTAAAGTTATCTAAGGGACCAGTGAGATGTGAGGTTATTCTTCTCATTAAATTGATGGCTGCTTTTTAATAAATAGCAGGTGCTGCCAGGAGAGGAGGGGATTCCAACTGTGGGCAGGGAGGGTGCCAGGAGCTCAATCCATCTCCCACCTCCGGGCAGCCCTGGGCTCCACCCAACTGCGCACACCTGCCCTTTTCCTGGTAGCCCTTTCAATCAGCCCAGGGCTTCTGGTGGGAATTGCTGCGTCTGGCTGGGCCTGTGGGTCCTCCCCAGCCCCATTCACATTATCTTTACGCGACGGGGTCATTGGAGGGGGTTCCAAAATGCCAAGATGCCAGCCACAGCCATGTGGTCAACACCCAACCTCTTTTTCATGTGCAACAGGCTTTGACCGCACAGCTGGGGCTGCCATCTTGGATTTTTTCAACACAGATGACCCTGTAGCATGACATCCTTATTCTTGGTTAACTTGGTTTTCTGCATTAACCTACTTTGGGGGATTCAGAAGACACACAGAACCAGGAACTAGCCACATCAACAAGGTTTAAAAAAGCTGGCGGATTCGTCTGCAGTCCAAGGGAGAACACGCCATATTATGGCCAGAATTTCCCAGAAATACTTAAAAGAATCCAGACAACCAATGAACCATTGATGATGATTATTGATCATTCTTGATTGCGTATTTGTTTACAGCATTGATGTAATACTGCTTCTCCTTAGAAGAAACAGCAAACAAGATGCTTAAAAGATGAATATTAGAAGTCAATAGTTTTTCTTTTTTTATTGTTACTATTATTACTCCCTTTTTTCTTTTTTCTACTTTTTAGGTATTTTAATTTTTGTTAAATTTGCTTCATCTGTCTCTTATTTCCTTTTATCGATGCAGTACATAAACACACACACAAATATATATATATACACACACACACACACACACAATACAATAACAATACAAAGAAGATCTTAATATTAAGCAGTTAGTTCAAGACAGAAACATATATATATATATATATATATATATATATATATATATATATTACAGTACTTTGACATGAATTGCAGCGGTTCTTTTTTTAATGTTAACTTTGGATGAAAAGTTAATAATCTTATGTCTGTAATATTGATATCCTAAACTGCAGTTAATACTGGTAGAACTCTTCTCTTTTTATCTTCAATACTCTAAGCTTTCTAAATAATAGAATGTTCATAGTTTTTAATCATATTAAATAAATATTACGGCATTGAAATCTGCATTGAAAGAATGCAATGTATCAAGATTTATAGCATTACAATAAAAGGAAAAAAAAGATGAATATAATGGTGGTTTGCAGTTGTTTCCCCACCTGGCAATCGGATGGGGTTGGAAAAGGACCACCATCCCAAACTTGTCATAGATAAAATTAACCCTCTTGGGGCTCTAGAGCACTGTTTCTCAACCTTGGCCACTTTAAGATGTGAGGACTTCAACTCCCAGAATTCCCCAGCTACTGTATCTAAACAAGGAGGAAATCCCACCCTCACTAGCAGTGATGATGTTACCTAGCTGGGTCATGAAACGTCTGCAAGCAAACAGCCAAGTTCAGAGAGGACCCCACCACAGCATTTTCCCAGCAAATGCCCAGAAAATATGGTGGGAGTTGCAAATTCTGCTCCAGCTATAATAGGAGACATCTCAGTCTTGGAATACTTTAGGGTTAAGATCCCTTGGACTGAACTGGAGCTCCAAGTTCTTCTCCAGAATAAAACAATCTAATATCTCACTGGGGTGATGGGGCAGCCAGACACAAACTCACTTTCTTTCAAGTTTGTACTTTTGTATACACAAGGAGTATTACAACAAAACAGGCTCATTTATTTATCTCTTCCTAAACAAAATATTGTGCCAGGGCTCCAGTTTACCAATTCCTCTAAACCAGTGTTTTTTCAACCTACTTTAAGATGTGTGGACTTCAACTCCCAGAATTCCCTAGTGCTGGCTAGGGAATTCTGGGAGTTGAAGTCCACACATCTTAAAGTGGCCAAGGTTGAGAAACACTACTTGAGAGATACAGATGATATATCTGGGAGGCATGTTTTCACATTTTTTATTTTTATTTTTATTTTAGTGTCCCATCTTACCACCAGATGCTCAGAACAGCTTCCATGGGAATCTCCCTTCATTTTTCCCTACAACACCACCCCTGTGAGGTAGGTTGGGCTGACAAAGGGTGATTGGCCCAAAATCCCCTTGGGAGCTTCTGTGACTAACTGAGAACTCGAACCTGGGTCTCCCCACTCCTAGTCCAGCACCTTCCCCACTACCCCACCCTGGTTGAGAGGGAGGGGCTGGCCCAGTCCTGAGGGAGTTTCCAGGACTGAGAGGAGATTGGAACCCAGATCTTCCTGCTCCTAGTTCAAAGACAACCTTGTGAGGTTGGCTGTACCGCGAGGAAGGGACTAGCCCAAAGAGAGTTTCCATGGCTGAAGGGGGACCTGAAACTGGGTCTGGGGGGCTTTCTTTGGACAGTTTCAGCTCTGGGCCTCAGGCGGAACACATCTGTTTTACATGTTGAGTGTGCCTAAGAAAGGTCTTGCCTTAACAAGAGATTTTGGACTTTTATCTTAAATAAGTAACCCAAACTATGATGCTCAATGAAAAGTTCCTTTCATAATTCCTTATTTTTCCTGATCTTTGTGCCTGTAAGAAAGCAGTTTTATCCTCTCCCTCTCTCTCTCTCAAGCGTATCGAAGGATAAATATGCACCTGACAAACCATTCAGCTCAACAAGAGTTTAGCTCTTTTTCCAGATGACGCCCTCCTTGTTTTCCTTCTGCGTGCCAAACCCCACTTTCTATTGGGGTCTTCTCGAGCAGCGCAGGAAAAGTTGGAAGCAGATTTCCTCAAACTCGAGAGGAAATGTCAGACACTTTCCCCAACAGCTACCTCCACGGGGAAATCTGTCTGCAGAGCGTGCAATAAATAAATAAATGCACACTTTTCAAGATGTCGGAGCCCTCGCCTGGAGATGAGCCATCAGGACTCCCTCGGGCCTTAGAGAAGAGTTCAAAGTATTTCTGCTGGATGGTGGCCACCCTGCAGGACTTCCCCCCTCCTGATAAATCTCTTTCTGCTGGTTACTTTCTGCTCTTCTCCACATGGTGAAGTTCTCCCACCTGGGGGAGATCACAGAGGGGCACACCAAAAAGTGCTGAAGTTCAGAGAAGGCAACTGCTCCCCAAAGGCCTTTGTGCACACCCCACTCTCAGTCCGCTTAAGGACTTGAAGCGTGCAAAAGCTGAGCAGCCGGGTTCAAAACAAGACACCAGAGGAAGATCAACAGCATCCTTCTTGTTCCTCCTCAACGTAGAATGCTTAGCAAATACTTACTTGCAGGTTCCATTCAAAGGCCATTTGGATCGACTCATTGGCTTCCCAAATTGAAGCAATGGTTTGGGTCAACTGGTGGAACTGAGCTTGGTACCTACACACCAATGACATGGAAGAGCTTTTTCAAGAACTGCTTTGGAAAATGAGATCCCATTGATTTTCTGAACAGATTCCAATCATTGGATCAAATCAACAGCCTAAATAGAACAGATGATTTAGATCAGATTAGAGCAGATCCAGACAGCTTTAGTATCTACCTATTCTTGTAATGTGGACTTAAGGGGGTTCCTTGGCTTTGCCTTAGCATTGGTGAACCCAGCCAATGATGGTCATTTAATAAATCTTGGTTTAAAAAATCCTGGTTTGGAATGAACCCAACCACAAGGTACACAAAAAATTGGGTGTCAAAGGCCACTTTTTGACTTGCAGGCGTTGCAGTCCCAAGGCGGATGGGGCCGTAACAGAGAAAAGGACATCGTCAAAAACAAAAATTAAATTTAATATTGTGTTAATTTCCTGGTTTCATTAAAAATTACCATTTGGTAGCAAATTTGAAGGGGCACAGGATGTCGTTGCTTGGACACCCCTGAATTAATTGACGTAATGTGATTAATGTATTCCATGTCCAGTCTGAAAGCATCTTTCACAATAGTTCATTAACTATTAGCCACAAAATTTGATATGGGTTTGGGTGCGATGGAATAATTGAGTAGCAAACTCTCTGGGTTTATAGACCTATCTATCACACAAATGTCAGTCTGGTATAGTGGTTGAGGTGTTGGACTAGGATGGGGAGACCCACATCCAAGTCATCACTTGACCATGGAGTTCAGGAGGTGACTTTGGCCCAACCCCTCTTATGCAGCCAACCCTATGCACAGGGATGTTATTTTCAGGGTAAAATGAGGAAAACCTCCATATAACCCATGTGAGGTGAGACAAATGCAGTCAATAAATACTAACATAAACTATCATGTTTAGAAGGACCATTCTAGGGTCTGTCCCAGCCCTATTCCAGGATTTGAAAATTGGGCATTCTTCTCTACCTTTACAGGGTTACAGAAAGTTACAGCCCTTTCTAGAAGATCCAAATGAGGTCTTGATACATGACATTATAAGCAAACTGTTGTAGTGGAAGGCATACGGTGTCATTATACACCGAGGGGCATTCGTGTGTGTGGTTCGCACTCATTCATGCCTCCAGCTTCTCAAAAGTCCTCTTGATAAGTGTAGAAAACTCTTCCTGCAATCTCCGACATGTGCAAAATCCATTGGCTTGAAGGTGTGCCCAAGAAGAAAATCCCTTGCAGAGCCAGGGCCCAACGGCACAGCTTGAAAACAGCTTCATCGATCACACCACATGGGCTATAACACGACAACCCCATCATAATATTTGTGAGGAATCACTTCCTCATCAACCAAGACGTGCGCCAACGTCAACGCTTTTACAGTTGCAGTGGGAGCGTCAGACCTGTACCGTGCTAACTCGAGGTCACGGAGCATAGCAATCTGAATATATATATATATTCATTAAGAATAACAACTTGGGGTTAACAGACTGTTTCATTACAGTTTGGAGGGGAGGTGGGGGTCATGGAGAAGATCGGTAGAGCAAAAACACATCGGCCTCAAACCAGATGGATCTGAGCTTGGATGGTTGCACATGTAAGAATTATCACTCTAAAGAGGGCCGACAAAGAGCCGAATTTGTTCTTTGAAGTGTTGATAGCGCGGGTGGCTGGGGGCATTTTTCATCTGCACAAATAGCCTGGTGTCTAAAGCATCAATTGATGTGCATGGAGGCGTGAGAAGAAATTCCATTGATCACTGTACTCATAATTTCCAAAAATTGCAGCCCTAGGAATGCAAACAATTTCACCTCCTTTTCTGCATGTGTTTTCAACATTCAGGAATGCTGGGGACTGACAGAAAATGGCTAGACATAAAACATTATGATTTTGACAGGGCTTAAAATCCAACCTTTTCTTTGATTTCGCTAAACTCCTTCGTACGGGTCTGTCTTTCCAGGATATCACATGTCCAATGTTGGTTTGGAAGATGTGTTCTATTTCTGTGGGTTTTTTTTTTTCTTCCTGCTGCTGCAAACTCTTATTCTTTTAACTTTTGTGATTTTTCTATGTTGGCTTTCTTTAACTCTTTATGCTTCACCCCTTACTGTGTCAGAGAGCTCCCTTGATTCACTCTAGCTGGTAGATCAATCGGTGGAAATGTTGGTGAAGACCAACTGGTTGGGTCGATGGTTGCTTTTGCTGCAAATTCCTCACTTTAGGTTGGGAGTTATGCAGGGGAAGTAAATGCTCTCAAATGTGACTTCTGTCTGGCATCTCCAAACCAGGCTGGGAGAAGACTTCCATCTAGGAGCTACTAGAGAGCTGGTTGAAACAAAAGTCCAAGGGGTTCAAGATAGTTTCCTACTTGCTTAATCAGCAAGCCTTCTCAGTTCAAGAGTGAGCAAACCAGAAACTGTGTTTAAAACAACATCAACACACCGCATGGATCTCAAGGGGAATATGGTGTTAAGAGATATTAGAAGGGCAAAACTGAAATTTTGAACCCATTTCTTTTGATAGTTTCTGAGATTTGGGAGAGTAATTTTTTAAAAAACAGTATATTTTGTATTTCTGCAAAAAAGGGTGGGAGGGAGGGAGAGAATGAGAGGAAGGAAGGAAGGAAGGAAGGAAGGAAGGAAGGAAGGAAGGAAGGAAGGAAGGAAGGAAGGAAGGAAGGAAGGGGTCCTGAATGTCTTCATTTGGCCAGCAAATTTTAGCAGTGGGATCTTAATAGAGTCATTTAGGATTCAGGAGCCCTGTGAGGTGTCAGGTCTCTAAACAGGGTCAAAGTAGTTTAGTTATCGGATGGGAGTCCACCAGCACATCTTAGGGCTGTGAGCTGCCCCAGAAAGTTGAAAAAAGTATTTGGAAAAAGGCAGTGGCAGACTACTTCATAATACTACCTAGAAAACATTTAGGGAATTCTGGGAGTTGAAGTCCACACATCTTCAAGTTGCTAAGGCTGAGAAACACGGTTCTAGTTATTTATGCCTGGGATTCATTTCAAAGGCCCGGCTGATTTCACCATGAACAAATCCTCCTTTACTTACATATTCTTGAGAAAACCATTTTGGGTCTCCCAGTCAAACAAGTCCCCCCACCCCGATTCTTCAAATCAGGAATGACCTGAGTCGGAATACAGATATTGACACCGCATACACCTTCTCCCCCTCTTTTCTCACCCAACCTTCTCATGCAAAACATCATCTCCTTCTTGACCTGACTGATGTCTAGCTTTTGCATCACTGGAAGCACCTGGAAAATGTTTCCGTCTCATTCATCTCTGCTTTGAAATCTCAACGTTCCCCAGGAGAATCACCAATCATTTGTGGAGGGAGGCCGACGTGGCTGGTGTTAGGGTCTCCCCTCTCATGCATCTGCCACCCTCCCCTCCTTTCCCTTTCTTCTCCTTGCCTTTTCCATCCTCCCACTTCCATGATGGATGGAAGGAAGGCGGTAAATCCACCATCCACCAAAATAGCTTTTCATATTAGCTTTAACATGTTCATTCTCCTTCCTGTCAAGGTTAGACCCAAACTCTCTCCATAGGATGTGTGTGTGTGTGAAAGGAGGGGTACCTTTGAGTAAAATCATAGAATGTAAGCATTAAAAGGGATCTTAGAGATATCTATTCCAGTGTTTTTCAAACTTGGCAACTGTAAGATGTGTAGACTTCAACTCCCAGAATTCCCCAGCCAGCATGCTGGGTTAAAGTTGCCAAGTTTGAAAAACACTCTAGTCCAACACCGTGCCATGTACAGGAATCCCCTCCAACAGCATTCCCAACAAATGGCTATCCAGACTCTCTTTAAGCAGCTGCAGCAAGGGAGAGTCCATTCCTACCAAGATAGTTTCTTCCATTGTTGAAGAGTTCTTACCATCAGGAAATTCTTCCTGATATCCAATCAAAGTCTACTTCCTTGTAATTAAACCTACTGGGTGTTTTGGTTTGCTTGTTTGTTCTTTCTTCTTGAATGACTCTGAACAATTTTGTCCTACCTTCCACATGAGAGTTCTTCAGATGTCTTCTCATGTCCCCTGAAGTCTTCTCTTCTCTAGGCTAAACCTACCCCAGGCCTTGAACCTCATAGAATGCTTCTTTTCAGGTCCTTAAACTTCTTGATTGCTCTCTAATCAAGGGCATACTCCAGTTTCAATGTCCTTCCTAAAATGACCAACACAGAATAGAGAGGAACAAAGACTTCTATTGACCTTCATGCTATAACTAGAGAGTTTCTTAAAAGAAGCAGCCTGGATGATAGAGTTTGATTGCTTTCTATCTTGTGGAATCGTTCTGGAGGATAAGTCATTCTGAACAGCCAAATCCATGCCATGCACACTACTAGCTGTGGCAGACTGCTTGTTTATCAATGAATGTTACACATCTCATGATGCTTCTGATTCTCCTTCCAGAAAGGAATCACAATACTACTGGAAGGATTAATAGGCTGCAGTGTGGGGACTTGGCCTTCATTCTCCCCTTAATGGCTAGCAGTCCTACAATCTTTTTTTTAAAAAAAATGATTTTATTGCATTTCACTATTTAAAAATTTTACTCACTGTGTGTCTAGACCGTGAACCAATCAGGCTGTCATATTTGGGAAGACATCAAGCAGATCAAAAGGAGGGTGGAAAAGATGGTGAGTAACATGGTCTTATAAACCAGAAGGAATTCTTTTTCAACAGTGTTTAGCCACCATCACACAGCAAGGCAAGACTGCCAATTTTGCTACCATCTGCTGACTGAGATTGTTGTGGATAAAAATAACGGAGATTACGAGCAAATGAATTCCATTCCAAGGCTTCGTGCAGAGAATAAAAATTACATTGAACTGTTTCAGCATGTTTCTTCCATCTTGGTTACCTGCTTCCCACATTTCCAAACAGTAGGATCCATACTGATCTCATTTAATTTGTAGGCCCTTAGTAGAGTTGCCACAAAAGATTTGGAAGCCTTCTGAAAAACTCTAGGGAGAAGCTACAAGTTTTAAGTAATGTAAAGACTGGTAGAAATTCTCAGAGAGATTCTCGACACGCTGAGATTGTCACCAGATATTGGACAAAATGCAATACCCAACAAAGGATGTTCACAAGAACATTGGTTTGGCAGCTATCTACCCCACCTTTATTTCAGGAGTTTAAGACAGAGGGCATACTGTTCTGTCCTGTTTGTTGATCCCCTGAACAATACTGTTGAGGTAGGTAGGGCTGAGAGCAAGTGAGTGAGTGATACTATATAAATCACCCTGAACTGAAGGTCGCCTTCCACATTATTGTTGATTGCATTTCAGGATGAAAAAGTAGAAACAGCTACCTTAAAAAAATGGGTAAGAATATAAGAACATTCTTCCTCAGCCAAGTGATTGAGCATCTGCTGCTAGGAAGACCAAGGGAAGGCATGACATTGACAATGCCCCCCCAACGGTGGTGTCCACAGGATTGATGATTGATTACATGCCATTAAGTTGGTGTTGACTCCTAGATTTTCTCCATGATGATCTGTCCTAAACGTGGTCCTTCAAGTTTTCCGATGGTGTACCCATTGTTGTTATCAAACATATCAACCCAGAGTTCTCATACATGAGAACAAATTATGCAAAGACCCAGCTCTCTAGAGAAGGCTTTAATGCTGGAAAAGGTGGAAGGAAAGAAGAGAAGAGGACAACCAGCAGCAAGGTGGAGGGACTCAGTTACAGGGGTGATTGGTGCACTGTTGGGAAACCTGAAGACCTGGTTAGGGACAGATTATCATGGAGAAGGTCTATCTATGAGGTTGCTGGGAGCTGAAAATGATTTGATGGCATATAATCAGTCACCTTGCTGCTGGGAGACATCAAAATCAGGAACATGGTGGACAAAGCATTGCAACACAGACTCTGCCCTTTGCTATGTTGTTGCTATGTGATCAGGAAAATGCACCTGGCTGGTGCTGAGAAAGTATCCATGCCTCCAAAGCCCCTTGTCCCATCCTGGTGGTGCCTTCTGAACTCAAGTGCACATTTTCTTGGAACTGCATGGTCTACCAAATGAGTTCAGGAAAATATGCTGTTATTTTAAGGGAGGTGTTGATAGCTGAAGCTGCTATAAGGTATACCCAATACACTCTGTGACCTGCACAAGACTTTGAAGGCTGTGGTATCTGGCAACGCTGTATGAAACCGCTTGCAAGTAGCAAAACTTCAGAACAGGTTTGGAATTCTCCAGTTGCTTGGATTCCTTTAGAGGTGAATTTTTCCACCACATGGATGCACCTCTTGCTCCCCATGGATCTGCTTCCAATCCAAAGTACTACATGTCTGTCCTTTCTGATATTTATTAAGTTAAAGGTTCCTCTTTAATCACTTTAAAAATGGCAATGTTTTAACACCTTTTGAAAGGGCTGGGAGGCAATACCCAGAGATTTGGAGCTTCTGTTATTGTCCTGCATCAAGGTCTCAATTACAGACCCTCAAACATGGTTGCTATGGAGATTAGCCATTTTCTTCAAGGCTGAAGAGATAACAGTGGTCAAAGCATGCAAACCAAAACAGAGCCTCTATCAGAAGCTTACCTGAAAGATTTGCTTTTTGACAGGAACACACAGGAGAATAATCCAAATCTAGTCCAGGGTATCAAGAGCCGGGTTAGGGTTATCAGCCTGTCTGAAGGTCAGCATTTCATGACCAGAATTCACACATGAGTGTCATGCAAGAGCCGGAGGTCAGATGGTTGTTTCCAGCAAAGGGGACATGGGTCAGGGCTGCCTCTTCAGTCAGGCTGCAGCCAGCTGTCTCTGATCAAGAGATTCACTCCCTTGCTTGGCAAGGAGCCTCATAGACCTTCGTTGCTCTGCTCTCCTCCCTACTTGCCGGGTGCAGGGGCTTGGAGGACTTATGTCCTCCTCCTTCTCCTCGCCTGACTTCTCCAGCTGCTCAGGTGGTGCCGATCAGCCTCAGGTGATTCTTGGCTTGGTGTTTCCTGAGGCTGACATTCCACAGGTTCAACTGGAGCAGCTTCTTCAGATTCAGATTCTGAGTCCTGAGCCTGGGTCACGACAGTTATGTATAGGTTGCAAATTGGGTCCGATGGGAAATGTAAGCCAAACATTTTTTTTTCTCCCCCATTTTACTTATTTGTTTGCTTCTTTGTTCTTCTTTTTTAAATCTGCCACACTGGAGACTCTCGGCAGGTTACAATCTCAACAATAAATGACCATAATTCTGCATGAGTAATTTTACATAACAATAAACAATAATTAAACCACAGATAAAAATCAGAAAATGATTATTCCATTTTCCCCAAAAGCAAGTTCCAGACCTCTGGCACCACCACCTTTAAGACGTTTCTGTACTTCTTCTGCACCAGCTCAGTGGCGTACATTGATAAGGTCAGAAGTAGTCTCTCCCCAAAAGAATACACTGGGATTGGATTTCTCTGCCGCCTACTCTCTCTCTCTTAGAGGTCTGTAGAGATGTTTGTTCCCCTCTAAAAGAGCAATAAAATTCAACTGCTGGTTTTGGAGAATAGTAGAATGATTATTTACTGTAAAGGGGAAAAAAACCTGCCATATATTATTGAATCATATGCCGCAAGTGATGTTCAGCAAGGCTTTCAATATGTTTTCAATCAATTCGTATTCCAGTAAAGATGATGAACTCTTAATCAGTGGATGGAACACAAGCCAACATCTCCATGTCAACTCCCAGATTAGCCCAGCTTTCTCCAACAAGGTGTAGTGGTTAGAGTGTTGGACTAGGGATGGGGACCCCCAGGTTCAAGTCCATTCTCAGCTACAGAAGTTCTCTGGGGACTTGGCCAGTCTCTTTCTCAGAAGTTTGTTGTAGGACTAGCAGTGGGAAGCCCCAGCCATAGAAGCTCACTGGATGATAAACAGTCCAGCCAACCTCACACAGTTGTAATGGTGGATAAAAATGGGACGAGGGAGTACAGTTTTACATATGTTGCTTTGAGCTCCTGAAGAAAAGGAGGGATAGAAACCTGAAAAATAAATACTTACCCTGATAACCCCCAGCCAACATAGCCTTTAATTTACACAAGAGGTGATCAACCATTTTATGGCCAAGGGTGACATTTAAACCATTTTTAGAGGACAGATGGCCATATGCAGGCTTGGGACCTCAAGGGAACCTTTGACTTATGTCACCCCACATCATCTTCACTCTTCCCTAAAGATCACTACCTCCATGCCAACCTGAGCTAACTGGATCTCTTCCAATCAGCTGAAGTGGAGAAATACAAATATTCTTCGTCCCATCTCAGTGTCGGTCAGGCCATACTGACATTATGTGGGTTTTGAAATCTTTCCCAGGTTTAGCAGATCAGTTCTGGGAAGCTGGAAACTTCTTTGTGTGCATGTGTGTTTGTGTGTATGGCTATGTATGCTCTTAATATGGGTTTACGCACAGATGTTTACGTGGTTACAGGGATAATATTGCAATAATCTATCAGTTTATAAGGTTTTATGCCTTTTTCCCCCTTCTCCTCTTGTGGGCTTTGTGGCTTTTGAAGCAAAGGAGGTCAATTTTTGTACATGCAAAGGCAGAAGTCTTTGGAGACAAGGGTTCAAGCAGAAGCCAGGGTGTAGGTATTCAGATAGACCTGCGGGAAGATCTGGACTAGATTTGCTCAGAGCTTCCTGGGGAGCGGGCTCTATTATTTGTTTTTAAGAGAGAGCTGGCAAAGGGATCATCTTGCAGGCTTGCTCCATGGGGGATGAGCACTTCAGTCCTGGCTTTCTCCTCTGCTATAGCAGGAATTAAAAGTGAGCTCATCAACACACTGAAACTTGGGGACAGAGATTGACAACCATAAGGCCAGTGTCCAAGGGCTGCCTATCTCCTGCTTTTGCTTAGAGAATTATCTGTCCAAGGACCTGTTCCAAGTCAATTGCTGATCAGCCTCCATAGAGGGATGCCTTGCTAATATGTGACTAGGAGGAACTAAGTGTGCTTAGACTGAGAAACCCAAAACCATTCCTGCTAAAGATGAAGGATTGTCTGCTGAGCATAGAACAGAGATGCTCTTGGTTGTTTCACAGAGCAGGAGTTCAACCAGAAGAATGGAAAATAAGAGGAGGTGACTTCATCTGAGTCTCAGGAGATGTTTCCAGAGGGAGGCATTATTGAATGATGGAACAGACTTCCAGTAGAGGGGATAACCTGGGTGAAGCTTTGATCTGGAGATCCCATTGGCAGGCAATTCTCTCAGATCTCCCCTTGGCACTGAGTCACTGATACATCAAATTGGGTGCCATTGAATTAATATGTCCAATTCTCTTGACTTCTGCACACTTAAAAAAATTAATTTGAATCCAGGATTTGAATTGATGAACTCAACTTTCTGAATCGAATGGACAATGTGAATCGAATCAAACCAGAATTTGATTCAGAGCTTGAGAGTCATGCAGTTGTAGTATTTTTGCAGAGGTTGAACAGACATTTTTCTGCACTGCTACACTTAGAATCAGTCTGTAATAGGTTAGGTAGCCAAACCTGCCCTCAACACCCAACTGGACAAAGGACTTCTAAGGTCTCCTCCAGCATAATGACACTGAGGACCCTTCGTTCCTCCAACTTTATGAGATATTTGGTATCTTCTCAAAGTCCACCCATCTTAGTTGCTGAGGTTGAGGAACCCTGACATACACAACACATGTAAGAAAAAGATGAGCTTCAATCAGATAGTTGCACTGCCAACTTGACTTTTTGGATCCCCTCATGGAAGTCCCTGATAGTGGCTCTCCCTAGGAAACTGGGACAACTTAGTTTAGTTGTCCACCTGGTTTAGTCCCTACAAAATGCTCAAAATTCCAATATGATGAAATTGGACATTGTTACAAGCAGGGCTGATTGCCAGGTCATCTGTGAATGCTACATGCCTCTTTTGCACACTACAGGACAATAGGGCTGGGTTAGAGGTAGCTAAACAAATGGCTTCTTTCCTAACACAAGAAAGCGGGAAGCCACACTGTCAGGAAGCTGCAGAGAAGACCTTTGTGGACTCATCCTCTGTCCACGGTTTCGATTCATCCTCGCCTCCTGCTGCTAAGCAAGCAAAGAGAAAGGGGAGGCCATAAAACGCAGCTTCTTCCACCCCCAGGGTGACTTGAGCGCACAGCCAAACATTTGCACACTTTCCCTCCAGGTTGTCCAGAATTTCTGGGCCATGACCTTCATTCCAGAAGCAACCTTCCTGCTGGTAATTCGGTGACTTCTCTTGGAACCATACTGAGATTTAAGAGGAAGAATGTCTCCCCTGTTTTGGCCCTTTCTTCAAAGAATGAAGCAGATCAAACTTTGGGGCTCCGGACACTTCACCCTTGGGGAGCTTCAGGCCTGAGCAAGAGTGGTCTGGGACCCCTACCATCAAGAATGTGAAGGTCAAACAAGGAGGGAGTGGTAGGGTATCATGGCCACATGGAAGTTGTTCGTTGACTGCTGGAAAATATAACTCCTGTTAGAAGATCTGTGGAGTCCTGCCAACTTAGACCAAAGGTCCAACAATTTAGATTCTTCTCTGCCCCAATGGTCAGCTGGTTGCCTCTAGGGCCCAGAATTGTGGATTTTGGAGTTGGACTGTATTCATTGTGCACATTTCTATGGCTGCCTTTCTTAATGACATCACTCTGGCAGTACATGGAAAAGCAATAGAAAAAATAAGATTCCAGGTAAAAAACAAATTCCTTAATCTGTACAGGGCAAAAACAGAAACTTCCACTAACTTCCTGGTCCTAAACTCTGAGGAAAGGGCCAGTTTTTAAGGCCAACACTTGAGAGCATGTGGAAAAAGAGATATTTTTCATAAAAGCTCAGACAAAACTGAAATGAAATATATTATTTTGGCTCAGTTAAGCAAGAACTATGTTTAAAGATCAGACCTCGGTTTAACATCCCTTTACTTTTGCACTTGTAAAAAAATAATAATATTAAGACACCTGATTAAACAAGGTCCACATTCACCATTCAAACAGTTCCCAGAACACCATTATTGTGGCATGTAAAGTGAGGGATGTGGGCCAAGATGGTCATGGGTAGTAATTCTGTTTTGCCTTACAAATGATCTGGACATCTTCCACCACACTGCAATATTAGCAAGGCAAGCACATTTTGGTGCCAGTGTGAAACCTAGAAACTATGTTCTGAATTTGCTTTAGTAAGTTAGTGTAGCAATATTCAGCTTCCTCTTCAGACTCTCCCAGGTCCCTCAGATATTACTTTTGGCATTCAAGAGAATGTGCATAAACTATGTTTTGTTTTGGTGTGCGTGTGCGCGCGTGTGCATCGCACATCACAGACAAATGCACCCCTTTGTTTCCCTTGAAGATTTTCAAGAGTATTTGCAACCAGTGGAGCAACAAATATTAAGACTATAATTCTCTCCCCTCCGCACATACATTTTGGAAAGCTTTATGTTAATTCAAAAGAATGTGCTGTCAGAAGAAGAAGAATGACCACTTGGATAGCTTTAAAAACAGAGGTGACAAATTCAGGAGGCCATGATATCCATGGTGGCTACCTGGTTGGATTCACACAACACATCAAAGCCTAAACACATTTACTGGGTTCATATCATGCAATACAGTCTCTTCTCTCTCTTTCAACATGCTCTATCTTCTATTTAAAGATGACCACATGGAGGGTCAAGGGGGAAAAAATGACAATCAAAACTCCAGTTTCAAGGTAATATGTTCTCTGTTTCCTGGATAATAAAAAGGCGAGAAGTCTACTTTGTCTCATCCCACTTGTCAGCATCCTAGAGACACCAAAACAGGAGTTGACTTTCAACTCAGGAGATGGGTTCACACAAGACACTGTACTAGGTAACAATAGGGTTTGGGTATTTGTAATTCAGCATGTTGTGGGAGTCCCGTCTTTCTCTTTGTAGGGCATTTCATCTCCATAAGACTGGTTTTGTTTGGCACAACATGATATGTGAATGCAACCACGTTTTGTCAACATAGCCACAATCATTAATAACTCCCTTTTCTCTTTTTGCAAGAATCTGATGTCCTTTAGATGTAATGGACCCCAACTCCCATCTCCTTAGGCCACTTGAGGAATTGTAGTCTGACAAATTGGAGGATTGCCACAGAAGAAGGCTGAACTTAAGGGTTAATTCACTCCCTCTTAGCTGAAGTCTGAATATTTCTTGCAATTGTAAAGGTAAATTGGAAGGAGATTAAAATGCACAAAATGCCAGCTGAAAAAAGAAAGAATCTTCTGGGGAAGTACTACCACGTTACATTATTAGTTTTGCTAGGTTTATAAGTGGTTGAAGACTCTTCATGCCACCTAGCATGGTATCACCGGATGGTGAACAGACCTTGAAGAAGGTCCTTTTGTACAGACATTCTGTCCCTCTCAACTTCTTCTTGCTTCTTGGGATCTTGTCCAACTATTTCCCTGCAATTCCTTTCCCATGTCTTTGTCTTCTCTTTTGGATTTCATCCCATTCTCTCCAGTTTCTCTTATTAATTTCCCCCCCTCTCAAACCAACCAGTTGGAGCTTGAAAGGAAGGAAGGAAGGAAGGAAGGAAGGAAGGAAGGAAGGAAGGAAGGAAGGAAGGAAGGAAGGAGGGAAGCAAGGAAGGAAGGAAAGACATGCACAAGATGGAGAGAAAGAAGGATCTCTATCTAGCAGAGAAAATATACGGAACTAATCTTGCTGGCAGAGGCATCTGCAGAGGAGTCAAACTGCAAGATGACAGGTCTGGCACTGCAGTGTAAGCCCTGCCCCTTTTGTACATCCATGCACACACATATACAAAACAGTCAGGGCCTTGAATATGCCCATCAACTTACAGATTTTGACCCTCCTTCATGTAGGCACACGTCCCACGGATGCTTCTGCCGAGCTTTCATTTGAGGTTATATATCTGGGATTTTAATGCAATTTCTGGGCCGTTTTTCCCCATCGGGCAGCATTGCTGGAGAAAGAGGAGGAAGCATGGATTGTTTAGTCTGAATGTAGGTCCTTTCCACATCAGCAGCCTAGAGCATCTTTCGAGTAATCCAAAATGCTAAAATGACAATAAGGGGACAGGTTTTGTATTGCTTCTACAAGGGCTGAGCGATGCTGTGAAGACGCTATCTTTGGGGGAAATGACCTTTGGGCTCTTTTTGATGTGCTCCTAACTATGGTGGGAACACCTCATAACTGCCTTCATCACAGCCTTTAAGTCCTCTTTGGCTCTTCCAGATTTCAAGTTGTGTTTCTCCCTTACTCCTGACTCAGAAGACACCATCAAGGAGCTGAGCAGATCCCAGTTCTGACCATGCATTGATGATGTGGTTGCTGGCATGGTCAGAACTGGGATCTGCTCAGCTCCTGTTGATCATGGGAGGTTGCTGCAAGGGTGCCCCCTGCCCTCCCACGGCTGGGCATTGCATTGCATAGCCATTTTGGCTTCTGCAGTAGGAAAAACAGGACACTGGCTTCCCCAGAGGCATATACTGTCCTGAGGCTTGGCCAGCATTTTCAAAATGTCTGCTAGGTCTTCTTCAGGCTTTTTATATACCTGGGTTTAGTGCTCTTTCAAAAGAGCATCTGATCCGTGTTTTAAAAAAAGGGCAGTTGCTCTCTTGAAATAGTCCTGTGCTATACAAAAAGTTGAATTACTCTCTAAAATGGATCTGGGTTCGGCTAGCTGTTTGTGGCTTACTCTGTCATCAAGAAGTGCATTACGGGTTTCTGCTGTTTCTGTGTTGTTCACTCACTTCATTTTGCCTACTTCACAGGCTATGTCCAGGTTCTGTCAACCACCACCCAGACTCTACTTCCCTTCTAACACTAGTCGAAGGCAGATCTTGCTCATTATGAGACCTTTTCCTGCTTTACCCCACACTCTTCCATTCCTATCACCCATCAGCCATGCTGATTTTGAACATGGGTTTAGTATTCTTTGAGAAGGGCGCTAGATCCATGTTCAGAAACAGCCTAAGGGACAGGTCTCAGGCTCCATGCTGATGACCTGTGAGACAAGCAACTTGACAGCTGGTTAAGCCAACCTGTTCTTGAACCAGACTTAATCTAATTAGGTAAAGATCTAGCAGTCCCATTTGCACAAAGACTACACTTTGCTAGAGTTAACCTTGGCTAGGTTTTGAGAGGCCAAGCATCCTGAACAGACCCAGCCTGCGTACTTAGTTATGGTTCAGTGCATTGCAGAAAAACACATAAAATCCAGTTAACTGTTTTGTGTGAGAAGAATCACAAAATCTTCCAAGCAAAATAATAGAGAAGGAAAGGTTTGGAAACACATCTTTTAAAATTTTTATTTATTTATATGTCAAATTTATGTCGCTGCCCAACTCCCCCACAAGGAGCAATGCCATCTTTTTTCCCTGTGATTTTTATAGATGTAAATTCAGGTAGTCTTGCTTAACGACCATTCATTTAATGATGGTTCGAAGTTACGACAGCCTCGGAAAGGGTCCTTTACGGCCCGTAAAGCACTTCTGGCTGTCGTAAAATGTTGCACCCCCCTCCTCCCGTGGCCGTGTGGCCGCATTTCGGATACTTGGCAACCAGCTTGCATTTACGACCAGTTGCCAGGTGCCCCGTGATCACGTGAGTGCCATTTCCAATCTTCTCTGCCAGCTTTCTCAGAAAGTCAATGGGGAAGCCAGCAGGGAAGGTTGCAAGTGGAGGGGCCAGAGGAAACCTCTCAGTGTTTGAGCTCCATTCCTCCAGCCCCAGGCAGGATTTCCCTTCTGTCCACAGAGGGGAGGGCAAAGTCTTCGGCAGGCTTTAGGAACATTTGAAAGCAAAAGGCTCCCTGTTGGGAGGATTTCAGCTCTGCGCAGAGCTGAAATTCTTCGGCAGACAGCTCTTTTCCTTTGTCTGCTTAATGACCTGGGAGATGACTTAACAACCACAACCAGGAGCACCTGGATTGTGGTTGTTGAGCGAAGCAGTCATGTTGGCATCTCACTTAACAACTGCTTTGCTCAGTGATCAAGATTCCGGTCCCAGTTGTGGCTGTTAGGCGAGGACTACCTGTAAAGCAAAAATTCAGCGAATTTCTGCCAGAACAGAGGCTCAGGGTTGGGCAAATATATGATGCATTCCTTGTCGTTGTATTTTATCAGGTCCTGAATTTACACCCCCATTTTAAAAACCCACATATCTGGCATTGCATGACAGACAGAAATTGAACAGGTGCCATTCTTTTCTCATTGTGGAGATTCTGTGGTCAGTTTGGAAAGCTTTATGACTTGAATTTCTGCCTGTTAGGAGTACTGATGATGTAGCTAAGGAATGGTGAGAAGTCTGCACAAAACCTCTGACTTTTGGTGACATAAATTAGTCTGCAAATTGAGCCTTTCCCCCCCCAGAATGATTTCAACACATTTTTTAGCTGATAAAGAAAGAAAATAAACTCAGAGACTTCTGTATATGAAGCACACCTCTTCCTATTTCTTCCTGGTATAATGAGTATTTTTAGTTTCTGTAATTGTTGCAATCTTTCTTATTTTCCTTCCAAAGGTTGATTTGATCATATTTCTATATTGTTTATATGGGATTTTTAATAATAAGAAAACTAAAAAATAATAGCAAACATCAAATTTGGCAAGGACCTTCCTTCCTTCCTTCCTTCCTTCCTTCCTTCCTTCCTTCCTTCCTTCCTTCCTTCCTTCCTTCCTTCCTTCCTTCCTTCCTTCCTTCCTTCCTTCCTTCCTTCCTTCCTTTCCTCTTCCCTCCCTCCCTTATTTCTATTTTTCCTTCCTTCCTTCCTTCCTTCCTTCCTTCCTTCCTTCCTTCCTTCCTTCCTTCCTTCCTTCCTTCCTTCCTTCCTTCCTTCCTTCCTTCCTTCCTAGGATTTACAGAATTGCTGCCCAACTGTTGGAGGAAGGAAGTTGGTTTCCATTTTCTTAGGCTACAAACTGGATAGAGTTTATATGGAGGCACCCAGTAAATAGATGGTGTTTGGCTCAAAACCTACCAACGCTGATTGACTAGATTTGTCAATCCGACATTTATCCAGGCATGTCGGTTGTGTTCGAAGGGCACCAGGGGTGCTCTCCATCCATTTCCAGTTCTCTTTCAAAACAGCCCTCTGTCTCCAGCCTTTGATTCCGGCTGATCGATGGCTGTCCGGTCCCCGGGGGAGCTCTTGGGGCAATGTTAAAGAGTCACTTTTGGGGCAAGGCCCTTTTCTCGCCGGTAATTAGCAACAGCTGAAAATGTCACCAGTGAAATACAGACAGGGTTGTGATTCATTCCATGTTTCCTGTCGCTGTCTTCCTCCTGCTTCTCTGTAATACATGCTCGGGCTTCAAGGAGAACATATTTCTTCCTCTGCTGCGAGGCCCTCTCTTCCGGGCCAAGACAAACGCCAGAGAGAGCAGGGAAGATGCATCAGCCTTTTAAGCCATTCCTTTCCGACAGCAAAGCAGAGAGGGAACAAATAGGTGGCGGGGTGCTCTTCGGCTCGCGACGGGACAAATGGATTGGTAGCTTGTCAAGATAATTGAGGGCTACAAGGCTTAGCTGCAAAGCCCCATCTTGAGGTTTCTTAAGAGGAGAGACTCTGTGGGAGTCGCTGCGCATAATGTATAAGGTGATTATGAAAAGATATGGCTATCAGCGAACGCCACAGACGTTTTGACAGGCTCCATCTTTTGCCTAAGCTCACAGGGTGGGAAAGGAGGCTGAGACGTTTCATGTGTCTGGAAAAATCCAGGTCCTGTATTTTCCCAAGATAACAAGCTATTGCATCGCAGCAGCCCTTACTCGTTAGCACAAAAGCCACATTGGGAAAGGGAACGACAGGAGGAAGAGGGAGGAGGAGGAAGCAGATGGGGAAGAAACCCCGCTACCCATTTCATAGCAAAGGGACCTGTGTTTATACATCCAGTTCAAGGGTTTGTTCCCCAGGACTCTGGTCTCCTGCCTTGGGGAAGCCATAGGCACTGTCCCACCTGCTAAAGATGCCTCGGCCCCCTTCATGTAGCAAGTGTGGAAGCCACACAGCTTCATTCCACCCCACTGGCAAGCATATCGCAGATTCCAGATTGAACACAGAGTGTCTAGGAGTAAGAAGCCGGCTTGTTTTCTCTCTTGGTCCGAGTGGTGGCAGCAACAACCCTATTTTAAGTGCATTGCTTTGATTGGACTGTCATGGCCACCATCTTGGCTTGTTTGGCACCCCCTGAAGATGCCTAGATAGATAGATAGATAGATAAATAGCTAGCTAGCTAGATAATAATAGCTAGCTAGCTAGCTATAATAATAGCTAGCTAGATAAATAGCTAGCTAGATAATCTAGATGACAGTGTTGATAGAGATTAGATAGAAAAGGATGGATGGATAGACAGACAGAGGTTAGGTGGAGAAAGATGGATGGATGGATGGAAAAGTAGATAGACATAGATGGATAGATAGATGATAGAAAGATGGTAGAAAGATAGATGATAGGTAGGTAGGTAGGTAGATATAGAAAGACAGACAGCTATAAATAATAGGTAGGTAAATAGAGATAAATAAAAGAGAGAGATGGATGGATGGAGGAGACAGAGAAAGAGAGAATAGATAGGTAGATAGATATGCATACATAACCAGGTGGATAACTGGATAGCTAGATAGATTTGCTTTGATATCCTATTCTGAGCATTCCTGAGCTTTTGAAAGGCCCCCCGTCTTTCCACCAGATGTAACCCTCCTTGGGAGTTTGGGCACAGCTAGCCACTCTCCTTCTTTGATCAGGAAATAACCCAGCGTGCAAAGCCCCAAAGCCTCGGCTGATGACCCCGGGCCCTGCAGGGGAGACGGACAGTGATAAACTGGTCCTAAACAAGATCTCCTCCTGCCACCGCACATGTTTTAGAGATTCCATCCCCTCCCCACCTCCCACCCCCTGCACAGGCTGGCCACCCCCTGGGAGTCTCTTGGGGCAAGCTGGTTTCTTCCCCTTCATCCCCACCCGGGGGCTTGTGCCTTATGGAGCCTGTGGTCTTCTATCACTCCGCAGGGTCTTTTTAAAGTCAGGGGGTATAGCAAAAGGGTTGAGCTTTAGAAACCAAACAGCTGGCCTAGGAAGGCTGAATTGATAAAATGCAGGGTTGGGGGGGGGAGGGAAATTACTGCCATTAGCAAAAAAGCAGAAAGATGCCAGTTCATGTTTGTGTGTGTGTGTGTGTGTACATGGTCATCTGCAGGGAGTGGGGGGTCAAAACCTCAAGATGGAAGCACAACTATGTGATGGAAGCCCCACCCCTTTTCAGAGTGCAGTGGGGCGGGGTTTCTATCACAGTCATGGTCGCCATCTTGACTTTTTTGACTCCTGACAATGCTCCTCTGTGTGCATGTGTGTGTGTCAGAGAGGCACATTCCAAAATTTCTGTTCACCTGACATGGATTTGAAAAGCAACCAAGTGTGTTGAGGATCTGGTTATCTCCTTATTGTCTTACAAAAAAACCTCCATTTCACAAACCACATTGGGCAAAAGGGTCCCTTAACTCTGAATGACCGTTAAATCCAAGCTTGCATCATGGCATCCGTTTGCATTGTCTGATACCACTGGCGTAATTATGTAATTGGCATTTTAAAATTTTTTTGTACTGGCGAAGCTGTGTAACTGATGTGCTAATTTAGGTTGTTTTCAATCAATTAACCCCTTCCGATGTCAATGACACCAAACAGCGGTGATATCACTACATGAATGATGCACATTGGTGCAAACCACGTAAAAAAACACCAGTTATGCATCTACACAAATGACCTCAACTATGTAAATCACAAGCCACTGCCAGTGACCTAGTCCTGCAAATGACTTAAATTACATCCATGGTCCAGATTGTTTTGGAAACAGTGGACGTGTTTGAGGGGGCATCTGAACTTCGCAGCACCCCAGCTCTGCTGAATGGAGGTTTGGAGAATCACGGTTTCCCTGGATTGTATTTTGTAGCATTTCATTGGGCTGTGCAGCGCTGAATTTAAAGGCAAAAAATGCACGCACCCTGCATGGACTTCCACAATGGAAGGCAGCTGAGGGCCATATGAAGGAACATGCATTGAACACTGCAGGGCAAACCCCACCCTGCTTGTATGTGTGTGTTGTGATGTCACATGCACCTAAGTAAGGGGTGGAGCTTGTCATATGACATCATGTGGCATGTCTGGCCATTTTGACAAAGCCTCCAGATTCTTCATCTTGGAAATTCCTGGTGTTCTTTCACCCAACTATGAGCTCTACTTAGTTCTTCTAATCACCCAAGGTTGGCTGCCTTAGGAAACACTCCATAGCTAAATGACGGGCCCTGTGCCCCCAAGAACAAACACTTAATGTATAACCAAGCAAACCAAAGCTGAAGTTGACAGTCCACAAAAGTCCTTCTCGGTCCATGCATAGCTACAAAATCAGTTGATCTTTAAGCCAAAGGCTCACCCTGGTTTTCTCGTTTTGGGGCTACTCAAAAGTAGCATCCTGCTTTTGCAGCTGTTAAAATACAGCTTTCAGGGACATCAACTGACTCAGGGAGAAATTGGAAACAGCCTTCCGGTGCAAATCTGTATCCACGTGGCATGGGATTTGTTTATTATCTTGGGCTACGCAAGGATAAAAGCTAGAAGGAGATTCACAGCTAAAATAGACCATCTCCTCCAGCATCTGGAGGACCTGAAAGCAAACTGAACCTTTGTGGGTTGGCTAGTAGGCAAATATGCCTTAGTATATCACTTGTCCCCAGTGCTATTTGATGAGTAGATGTTGCTTTAAAGCTCAGGAAAGCATCACTGTCTTGGGAGAAATGAACCCCAAGAACTGAAAGAATCCAGAGTTTCTTGAGGCAATAAGGAACATCTGCCACCAAGGATCAACACAGATTAAAGTTCAGCCTCCCTGCTAAGAGCTAAAGACTGAGTCCAGCAATACCTAAGCTTGTGATGCACATCGCAGGCAACTTCCAGCTGGGTGGATTTTAGCTCCCAGAATCCTCAGGAATGGCCAGGCTGGTTGGGGATTTCTGGGAGCTGAAGTCCACCCGTCTGAAATGGAAAGGAGGGTGGGATACTACTACAAGGTAGGGAAACATCAGCTTAGATCTTTCATGCAATCCTGTGAAATGGTCGGTATTGAAATAGATATTAAGGACTAAAAACGAACGAACAAACGAACAAAAAAAACAGGAATTGGTGGTGGTCTCTCCCCAGGGAATCTGTGACAAAATAAATGCAAGTGAGAACATCTGACAGTGTAAATTCTTCCCTTTAATGAACTAATTTGTCAGCTGATCTACAGGAGTTGCATTCTGTGTGTGTATCTATGTATGTATAGACTCATGACTGTATGGCAGCCTGACTCCCAAATTATTCTGGGTGGTTTATATAATGGAAAAGAGAAAAAGATAATTAAAAAAAAACACGTATACCCAGACAAAAGCACAGATTGCGCCACCGTATTATCATTACAAGCAGACCCTGAGTTGCATCAGCCGTGACTTATCTAGACCTGGCTTTAGGGATGGGGTGCAAAAATCTAGATGTCGTTTTGCGCACGCATGGGGTACCCAGCTGACATCCGAAGCAGCTTGCCAAAGGCTTGCTTGCTTCCTGTCTCCATTAAATAATAATGTAGGCAGTCTTTTACGTGGGGATGCGGGGGGGAGGCGCTCTGATATCCTTCCTAAAAACAGAGAGCTGGCTCCAAGGTCAGCTCCCAAGGGAATGTCTGCCAGTGTTGGGCACGTGAAAAAGTTGCCCTCCTCATGTACGGAACAGTTAAGAGTGAAGCAGGAAGCATCTTTCAAAGGGCATCTCCTGAAGAGTTTAATTTCCAGGCGTGCATGAGAGTCCCTCAGATACTCAGGCACTAAATTTAAAGATGAAGGGTTTCTAAAATTAAAACCAAAAGCTTAATTGTGCCTGGAAAGGAAAAGCAGGATTGGTTTATTTGTTTGTTTGTTTATATTTCAAATTTGTCACCGCCCATCTCACTGCAAAGTGACTCTGGGTGGTTTTCAAAGCAAGTGCCCTGACTCTTTGTATCGGTTAGCAAATTGGCTGCCTTTGTGGATCACCAGGAGCTTCCAGACTCTCTTTGAGGAATGATAGTACAGGTAGTCCTCGCTTAATGACCACAATAGGGACCATAAAATTCATTGTTAAGCGGGATGGTTGTTAAGTGAGTTGCGGCTGATTTTACGACTTTTTTTGCAGTGGTCATTAAGTGAATCACTGCAGACGTTAAGCAAATCACATGGTCGTTAAGCAAATCATGCAGTTCCCTATTGATTTTGCTTGCCGGAAGCCGGCTGGGAAGGTCGCAAATGGCGATCTTTGCAACCGTTGTAAGTGCAAGCCAGTTGCCAAGCGCTTGGATCACAATCACGTGACTGCAGGGGTGCTGCAATGGTTGTAAGTGCAAGGACTGGTTGTAAGTCCCTTTGTTCAGTACTGTTGTAACTCTGAACAGTCATTGAACGAATGGTCATTAAGTGAGGACTACTGTAGTCTAAAACGGGGGGAGGGGGAGGGTTTGAAACCTTTTCAGGCTGCAGAATCTGTTAATTAAAAATTTCCTCAAACCCCTGATCCAGAAGCAAAGCTCTAGTGACAGAAAATTGGCTGCATTCAAGCGAACTTCTTCCTTTCCTTTCCCATCAAGTTCTCCTGAAATCACAGGCTCCACCGAATGCCGTTTGGAAAACCCGACGAGTTACCTTTTCTCCATTTCTTTGGATCAGTGAGACTATCCAATTCCACATCACAAACTTTTGTTTCTTTTCTTGGTATTTGGGTGGCTCTTGAGAAAATTTCTGCTGATTATCCCTGACCCTTTACAAACCACAAAGAAGGTCAGAAATTGTCCCGGAAACCATATTGCAATATTTTTTGATGCTTAACACTGAGCAGCTAATCAACTTGTTTGACTTCTGCTGGTTGTCATCAGAGTAATTTCTCCTGGTGCTGCATTGCGAGAGGAGGAAAATACAAACTGCTCTCATGTAATGGTTTAGGAAAAATATAAACTGGCATTATAGTAAAAGAAACCAGAATTGTTGTAAATTCCCAGGCAAACACGTTTAGGTCTTGGGGAATATAAATAGACTTTAGATGATTTACATGTGGGATTTTAGATGTATCCCTTTCTTATGCCACACTATTTCCCCCATTTTGCTTCGGGAAAAAAGCCAGAAGAATACATGTGGCTTTTATCTTGCAATTTTTCTTATTTCTGAGGATCTCAGTGGCCTGCCAGTTCCAATCTATCACGTCTTCCAATCCAAGGGAACTATTCTTCCTTGCACTCCTTTGAAATGATCCTGGGTGCCAACGGCTAGTCAAGTGTGAGATTGGGGATGACGATGACGATGATGATGATTTAGAATCCGTCTTTCCTCCAGGAGTTCAAGACAATGTCCTTAGCATGCTTCCTTGTCATTCTTCCCTCCACAACAACCCAGTGAGGGAGGATTTCCTGCTGGGTGAGAAGGACTGGCCCTAAACTACTCATTAATTTTGAGTTTGCATCAAGATGTTGGCTCGCCATGAATCTGTAAGGCTCTACTTTCATTCCCTTGCACCCCCCCCCCCTTGAGTTTTTATTCAACCTTGAAAAAGAAATTCACCATTGACATTCTTTTCAAAGGAGGGGAGAATTTCAATGTATTTCGCAGGGGTCAAGCCTGGACTTTTTGCATTTATTTACGAATTTGTTCAAGGGGGGGTTCTCTATCTCACCTTTCTCTAGCACTCTACAGCCTGGCTTCCCGTTAAATCCAAATCCCTCTTTCACCACTTCTAGTCCTTTTGGAAACTCAAAAATGGCAGGACAAAGTTTGGAAAGAAATTCTCACTTACTCTGAGAAGAAGGTAGAGAACCAGAAGCCCTTTTGCAGGGGCTGGAACCTTTGAGGAACAGCAAGAGCAGATTTTGGCACCAGGTTCGAGCTTCAGCCCAGGTCTTCAGAGCATTGAACTTAATGGTTAGGGGCCCACTGGATCAAAACCAGGAATAGTCAAGCTCTAGAAACCCTTCAAGAGAATTTTCAACCTCCTTTGCTCATGTTGACAAACTATGCAAAACACCACACAGAAGCCAAAGAACACCCTGCAGCAAACTGACGTGGCACCCAAGAGAATGAAAAACAGAGTCAGGAGGGGACACTCGTGTTTGCACAAAATACTTCACCAAGTCCAGAGAAGACCCATCATTTTAGCCCAGTCAAGATCCATCAAGGTGAGCTTGGCCTGTCACTGCTGAGCTTCCGGAGGTCCCTCAAGACTTGGTTATGCCAGCAGGCCTGGGGACCCCGGGGGAACGGGTGATCCAGTGAGGTGGCTCTGTTCTTTTCAGCATCCCTTTGCCTATTATTTTCTGTTTTAGTTTTTTTTTTTAATATTTCTTAGACTTTTTGATGTATGTATTGACTGTTCTTTAACCCTGTTGTACGCCACCCAGAATCTCTTGGAAAAAGTGAGATGGGCAGCTAATCAATTGTGTAAAGCAATAAATACATTCTGCAATGTGCTAAAATTAGTCAGGCTTAAGGTTGTTTCTTCTTCCTTTTTTTTAATGAATTCACCAGTTGCATGGACCTAGCCTGTTGTGTCAGTGTCTGGGGCCATGTATTGTGTGAGCCTAGAAAAAGGTTCCCCCCCCCAATAATTTATTAAAGTTTTAGATAGAACAAGAAAAGAATACAAGTGAAAAAAAGAAAAGAAAAAAAAGAGTATAAGAAAACTAAACAAAACAAGAAAAAAAATTTTTCCCGAGAAAAAGGGTTATCTCAGTAACCAGGTTAAGTGTCTTATATGAATGCAATGGCTGTGGAATAAGCCTGGATTAGAAAAGAGGTGGATTTACAGTGTTATGAAATCAGACTTGGAAAGTAAAATCTGCAATGACGTTCCTTGTGTGTGTGTGTGTGTGGGTCAAAAGAGTCAAGATGGCAGCTGCAATGGAAGCTCCACCCCTTTTTACAGGGGGCAGGGCTTCAACCACATGACTGCGACTTTTTTTGACCCACCCCTGCAGACCCCCCTGTTTTGGGCCACCCCAATAGGATTTGGGGGGTTTCTATTCATATGCACGCATTCAAGCAACGAGTGAACTTGCAAGTGAACGCCAATTTACAAACGCTGCATACAGTTACTTACTATATCTCTTTATTTCCTCCCTTCCTCGGTGGCAGAGCTGCGACAGGGAGAGAAAATAAAGCTTGGGGTCATGGTGTGCACAATCTCTGGGCCCGACTGGCTGGGAATCAGAATCTGGAGTCAAGGTGCAAAGGATGGAAACCCATCCAAGTCTTCTTGGCAGAAGCCCCGTCAGAACATCCCTCGCTGGCTGGAAAAATAGGACAATAATAAAGTCAATAACCCACCATCTGCTGCTCTTTTCTGTCTCTGCGTTTGAAGGCTGAGGCAAGCCTTGTGGTCTGGCTCGCCCTTTTGCCAATCAGTATCTCTTGGCAAAATCCACTCTGTTTCCACGGCTTCCAATTCTTTGCGCGTTCCCTTCTCTCTGCATGCCTCTTCGTTTGTTACGGCCGAAATGAAAAGGGAATGCATTTTTAGGACGTCTCCCCTCTGGACATGACAAAGACCAAGTTCAGCTTCCCCGTTTGCATAATCCCATTTTACCTACGGAAACTATTCCCTTCCCAGAAGAAAGCCACCCCCCACCCACCCCGCTTTCCTTGCTGGAAAAAATAAGTTGCTCATATTCAGAAAGGCAGAATGACATTGATGAGAGGCAGCCAAGAGCCAGCCCTGTGTGGTTGACTACCTTAGTCAACAAGGTCACTAAGCAAAATTGCAGACATTTCCCCCAAACAAGATGCCTGAATCTAATCCCATCAATGTTCCACCAAGTCTTCACAAAGGCACAACAGTCATTTCCAGCTTTCTGCTGGAAAAAGCATGCTCTTTTTTCTTCTTCTTAGCAATAAAACAGTTCTCCTTACACCAGTGTTGTCCAAACTTGGCCACTTTAAGATGAGTGGACTTCAACTCCCAGATTTCCCCAGCCAGCCATGCTGGCTGGGGAATTCTGGGAGTTGAAGTCCACTCATCTTAAAGTGGCCAAGTTTGGACAACACTGCCTTACACAATCAAAATTACTGAGTTTTCCCTATATGGACCCAAGATCCTGACAGCAAATCTGAGCTCTAGAATTTCCCAGTCAACACTTCGAAATTCTTAAAGAAGATTCTCTATTTCTATTGTTCTCTGTTCCTCTTCTTCTGTAAGTTAGAACCCACTGATCATGATCCCAATAAACTGTGTGATCTACCCCCTCAGAATTGTGTTCCCCCCCCCTTCCACGGTCCATTCTTCTTGGCCTCTTTCAGAATTTTTATTTACGTAGGCTTTCCTTTGGTTTTGGCACTGAATGCTTTTGCTCATTGGAAGGATGGATAATGAAGCTCAAGCTCAGATACTTTGGTCACCTAATGCGAAGAGAGATTTCTTTGGAGAAGACCCTGATGCTGGGAAAGATGGAAGGCAAAAGGAGAAGAGGACGGCAGAGGATGAGATGGTTAGAGAGCATCACTGAAGCAATGAGCACGAAACTGAGCAAACTCAGGGAGGCAGTGAAGGACAGGAAGGCCTGGCGCGATGTGGTTCATGGGGTCACGAAGAGTCGGACACAACTTAACGACTAAACAACAACAGCTTTTGTGTTTCTTGTTGTTCAGCTTTATCAGGATGCACATTTAGAAAAGTAATTTACTGGGGAATTCAAAAAGCATGCAAGCAACTCAACTAAATAGAAGTTGCTTAACCGGCCAGAAACCAGTGGGACTCTGGGCTCTTCCTCACAGCGGTCTCTGCAGTCCTTGGGCCAGCACAAAACTATACCAGCATAAGATCTGCTGTCCTCACCAGTAGTCCCTACGCCGCCATAGATCCACAGCAAAGAAATGGGGCTGTCCTTATTTGCAGCCTCCTGGTGTCCTGTGATTGACCTGCCTTTTTCAATTAACCCCTGGAAGAGAGGTTGCTTAGGCAAGCCGGCTCTTCCTATTTACTCTGGCAAGCTGTGAGATAACAAACGTCCAGCTCTAACCCCAATCAGATCGTCATTTCCCTCTTGTGTCCTGGCAGGACCCCAGAAAGACACTTAATCCTCATCAAGATCTAACCTTCCTTTGCTGATGCCTAAACTAAGCCACTTTGGGGGGAATGGAGGGGAAAAGAGAGTTGCAGGGCTATCCAACTTGCCCAAGGAAAGTGAGTGAGTTGGTGAGTCGAATTCCAGAGATGTCCTCTCTGGGGTTGTACATTAGTAATGGGGACAATTTAAATAAACACAATGCTGTTTGTTTCGGTCCTGGCACCTCTTTTAATGTCCTCTTGCTTCGGCATCCGTCCTGCAAATGTCCTGCAAATTCTAAATTAGCCAGCCACACAAGAATGTCAGAAAACACCTAGATATGTTAAGAAAAAGAATTGGGATTCTCTTCTCTTCCTTCCCACCTCCTCTTCCTTCCCACCTAACATCAAAAGCTAGCAGGAAAATATCTGCTGTTGATTAATCCATATCTTTAATATGGGCTGGGGCTGGAGAGGGAGGGAGGGAAGGAGGGAGGAAGAAGGGAGAGAGAAAAGGAAGGAAAGAAGGAAGGAAGGAAGGAAGGAAGGAAGGAAGGAAGGAGAGAGAAAAGAAAGAAAGAAAGAAAGAAAGAAAGAAAGAGGGAGAGAGGGAGGGAGGAAGGAAGGAAGGAAGGAAGGAAGGAAGGAAGGAAGGAAGGAAGGAAGGAAGGAAGGAAGGAAGGAAGGAAGGAAGGAAGGAGCTAGATTTCAAAGTTTTCAAAGGCTTTGGCAGTAATAGTATCATATGACTTTGATTTCATCTTGTCCGTATTTGTGTATGGGAAAGAAGATTAACTAAAGGAAAAAGAAACTCCTTGGGAAATTGATGGCCTCTCTTTCCTGAGAAATATTTAAGCTGAAGTGGGACACCCATCCATCAGGGTTCCCACAGATGCAAAATTCCTGCCCTGATCAGGGAGTTGGACAAACAGACCTTCCAAGACCATAATTCTATTGAAATGTAAATGCCGAATCCTGTTAAATTGGAGTCAGGTTCGCCTCCTTGTTCTTCCATCCTGCGTTTCCTGAGCCAAACATCCTTCTTAAATCCAAGCCTGATCTGGCTGCAGTGCAGGGATCTAATGGTAAATATTTATTCAAATAACAGAGCTCCCTTTTTAGAAAGTGAATTATGCACACCTTCCTTAATGCATCCCAGAGTGAGGAAAAACCATCCAGCTACAGACTTTATGTAGCACATCCCAGGTCCTCCTGATAGGAGCGATCTTGTGTGCAGAACATGGGTGGTAGCCAACACCAGGCAAAGCAAAGGAATGTTATGCCACATACATAATTTTTATTTTTTTTCCCCCAATCCACCCAGCCACCCACCTACCCAGCCACCCACCCACAAGTTGGGGGGAAAAAAAATTAACATTCCCTAATGGAATGGTCTTGCTTTGGAAAGAAAGTCCACAACATCATAAACAACTGACTCAGACAGCATTGTTCGGGTTAGTCCTAGAGCTGACAGAACAGTTGTGGAATTTGGAATGGAGAAACCGTGGCATGTTTCCCTAACAGTGCATAAAAGTGAGATGGAAGAGGATGGGGAGGGTCCACCAACCCTTCTGTCTCTTGCCTTGGTGCCCCTTCAGATGTATAACCTCAGCCGGGGAAGATCATCTCTGTCTAGATTCCAGGTATTTTTTCCTAGGTCTTACTCCCCAACATGCTTCAGTGGGTCAATGGAGGGTTAATGGGACATTTAGACTCCCCAAATAAATGAACTGGCTTCTAATAGCAGAAGGAAAGGTTCACCAAGAGGCCCATCAGTTGTCAAAAGGGTAAGAGGTTCATATAAGAAACCTGGAAACTGAATAAGCCCAAACTCAATCATTTAGCTATTAGTGGGGACCCTTGAGAGCTGCTTGAGTCTTTTTTCCCAGGATACAAGACGGAACGGCTTCCCGTACTGTTCCCAAATAAGGCTGACATTGCAATATCCATCTACTTCTTGAAATGCTCCAATGTCTCTCTCAGCTCCTGTGATCTCTCTAACACCCAATCAGCTGATCTCCAGGGGTAGAGAAGCCTTAAACAGACCCCTGCCTTGCATGGCCTTATACTAATTCTCCTTCCTAGTCACCAGACACTGTGTCCAGAGTGGCTGATCATGGGGTTAACGCCCCTTGACCTCTTCTAAGATTGAGACTAAGTCCTAGACAGGTTCCATGAAAATGAGTTCTCTAAGCACTTGTAAGAAGCAGAGATGTTGAAACAGGTTGACTGGTTCCCTGGACTATTGGGGAAGTTGGACATGGTTCAGCAGAGCCTCCTCCCCAAATTAATGGGGCTCCTGAGGCCCCTTTCCTACATGAGCGGAAGTGGCATCATAGAATCCTACAGGTCATCCATCTGCCTCTCTAGGACTTAGTCTTGATCTCAGGAGAGATCGAGAGGAGTTAACCCCCTTTTATGTTCTTTCCACCGAGTTAATGGCAAAGTTATAACGGATTAGGGACATCCAAACTGAAAGAATGAAAGTACCATCTGATGCTGTCAGAGTTGTTGGCCCGGTCATTTTCTTTTTTATTCCTTCCTTCCTTCCTTCAATTTTTTTTTTTTTTTGCCCACCACAATCATGAGCTTTCTGGTAGGTTACCATGTCAACAATAAAACATCCACAGTACAAATAAAGTGACATAACAGTAAACCCCCCCCCCCATTAAACCACAGATAAAACCACAAAACAACCAATGAAAAAGCAATTAAAAAAGAGGATGACAGGAATGAAGTGGAAGGATGATCTGGGGACTGACATTCAGACATTTCTGATGACGGAGTGGTGGAGGGTGGGTTTTTTGATTCACGTCTGTTGGATCCCAGCCTAAATGTGTAGTAGGACAGTGAAAAAGCAAGCCGTGCAGCTAAAGAGGGTTGGTGTCATGTTCATCTGGATTTTCTGAAGCTATTATCTCCTTTGGAGGTCAAGTGCAGGCTTAAACGGGATATTAGACCTGGAAGGCAAAGCCGGAGAACACGACGCAGACTGGGAAGGGTTTAATTCTTTGGATTTCACTGATTTTCAGGCTTCTGACTGCCAAGACCAGGTGAAACAGCACGGTCTGGTTGAGAGGAATCTCTTCAGAACTGGAGCCCGATGATTGTAGAGTGGCAGAAAGAGCTGAGTGTGGCCTTGGTTTCTGCTGTGACATTGACAGAGGCCTCCTGTTGCAGAGAGGTGGCAACTTGGCTATGTGTGTTCCTTCTTTAAGAATAATGCTTAGCCATAGAGCAATATGAAGCTGTATCACACCTCTGTCAGTAGGTGCAATAATAGGGCCTGCAATGATCTTGCTTCACTGTTAGCTCAAGGAGAAGGAGAAGGAGAAGGAGAAGGAGAAGGAGAAGGAGAAGGAGAAGGAGAAGGAGAAGGAGAAGGAGAAGGAGAAGGACTACTCATGATTTATACTTGCTAGCAAAGTCCCAGTGTGCTTGGAGAAGGAAAGACTGGATAGTTTTTGCTGTGGGAAAACGGCAAAAAACTGTGTTCACACATCAAAATTAACCTACTTATTAAATTCATCTGTTTTCCAGGTTTACACAATCCATTGAATCAAAGGAGTTTTTCACAGCCCTACTGAGCATGTTGTGTGAAGACAGCCATAAGGATCATCGCAAGCAGTCCTTCTATTGACCCACAATTCTGGTTTATCTTGGCCGGCATGTTCAACACTGACAGCTGTTCTCCAGGGTTTCCAGTAAACTTTTTTCCAGCTCTACCTTAAAATGCCAAGGTCTATTCCAGTGTTCTAGTCCACTGGTCTATTCCAGTGTTTCTTAAGGTCTTCAGACCCCCGGGGGTCCCCCAAGACCCTCTCGGGGCTCAGTGAAATCAAAATTATTTGCCAGATATTGAAGATATTTGCAAAAATTTATAACAATGTCTTCTCATTATTATTTTTAATTTGTAAAAAAATAGGTTTTTTAAGGTTATGTTATTATCTAATGGGTTTAATATTCTCATTTTACATGATTCAATAAATATTCTATGAATGTGTCAGTTTTAATTTTTAATATGGTAAATATTGATAAATCTAACCCATACAAACAAAAGCTCTTTGGGGGTCCTCCATAATTTTTAAAAGTGGGAAGGGGCCCTGAGAGCAAAAAGTTTAAGAAACACCGGCCTGTTCCATGCAAAGTTGGGCCTCTCTTCTTGACCTGGGCTATTCATTAACCTATTGGGATTTCAAAGGGGATTGATAAATTCATGGAGGACAAGTCTATCAAGGGTCATCGTTCTTAAAGACTCAGTTACCTTCAGGTTGAAGGCAGAGGCTTTCAAATACTGTTTGCAGAGGAACAGTGGTGAGAGAAGGATGCGTCTCCATCTCCTGCTTTTGAGCATCCAAAGTGCATTTTTTGACTTCCTCAAAGAGAGTTTTTTTTCTAAATGTATTTGTCTTTCCAAGCATGCATGAGGATTTCACCATCTTGGAGAAAGGACTGGAAACCTGCGAGGAGCAGTGAAAAGATCCAGGTATGTTTAGCTTGCAGAAGAGAAGGACGTGATAGCTGTCTTCAAATATCTGAAGGGCTGTCACCTTGTAGAGGGTTTGGACGACTTCTCACTTGCTCCAGAGCGGAAGACTAGAATTTATGGGATGAAACTTCAAGGATGAAGATACAGATGAGACACCAGGAAGGACGACTTGAACTGTCAATCAGTGAAATAGGTTACTGCATGGAGGGGTTTCTTCCCCTTCATTGGAAGTTTTCAAATAGAGGCTGGATAGTCCTCCAGCAGGGATGGTGTTGGGAATCCTGCTGCGTGCAGGCGGTTGGCCTTGATGACCTCTGAGGTCCCTTTCAACTCTATGACTCTACAATTCTATGTACTACCTTGACCTGAATGGTCAGACAGATTGTTTTGGAAGTGGATAAGCCTGGCTGCAATTCCATGATTAGCCTTCACTGACCAAGTGGTTGGAATGACAGCAGTGACTTTCAGAGAACCCTCGAGTGAGAATTGTCCTTTGAAGAATCCAAATTAAATCATCCCTGGTCTGCTTGAGCAGATGCACACCTAGAACCCTAAAGCTGGAGACGGAATGGTCCTTGAGTGCTAGCCTTGCGAGGTAGGCCAGGTCAGGAAATAAAATCCGCTTTCTTCCCGTCTGCAGATATAATAAAAAATACTGTTAAAGAAAACAGTCATTTACTTAAATGGAAGGCACCTATTACTCATCACACACATTTTTCTGTCCCTGAGGTGTCTGCTTTTATCCCTAGGTTCATTTACGGAGCAGTAACTCTATCTGTGAATCTAAAATATTTTCGTAAAAGACTGCCTTTTCATATAGTCATTGTCACCTTCTGTGTATAGAAGGTTCTCCGAAATTTCAGTGTTATTTTGAATTTCTACAGGTTTTTTTTTTTGCTTCTTCTTGCAACATTAGTCCTTTTCAGTAAACTGGGGTAGATCTATCATTTTTTTCTCTGTTTTTCGCTTTTGCCAATATATCAGCTTTGGCTCACCAAACTTGAGAATATTTGAAGGAAGTTCGCACTAAAATTTTAGTGCACATTTCTCCAAACATAGTGCATTTTATGTCTGAGGTGCACAGTTCTGGCCAACAATTTTCTTGACATAATGAAAACCTGCCTATTAGGGAGACTTTATTTCTCTAATAAAGCCCTAATTATTTCACTGTTATACATGAAGGAAATGTATAAACTGCCCTGTCAAGAAGGCAATGAAATAAATTGATAAAATAATCAAAGAAGCAACGCGCTTTAACTTTGCACTGGAGAAGGTGCAGCCCTCCAAATTTTAAAACGAAGACGAAAGCATTGCTTTGCGCATGAATTAAAAAATGCAAAGTGTGAGGACTTCCCATTTCCTTGCAGACGAGATAGCTCTGCCCCGACATGCCATGGGATTGTTAGCTCCGCCCTCAATATCTCAATCCCTTCCTTTTTTTCTTTTTTTTTTTAAATCTTGGGTTGAGCAGCAAGGTCCAAAGCCAGATCTTACCTGTCTCTTTCTGGGGGAGTCTTCGTGCATCGATGCAAATACAAATTGCAGATACAAAAATACAAAGCTTTTTGGTGGGAGACAAAGGGGGTGAGACCCCCATGTCCAAGGATGCTGGAGGGGAAGCCAAAATGCACAGCTTGGTGCCCAATATGCGTATTTGCATTTCCCCTGGGGGCAAAACACCTGAATGGAGCCTTTTTTCTCTCCACCGTGGGTATGTCTGCATTTGCAGCTGCTTCATCCATCATGATCTGAAAACTTTTATTGCTCCGAAGATCTCTTACTTCTTTCTGCTAGACAGCTGCACGGCGTCCATTAGTTCCACTGATTTTAACCCCCCTTTTTTTGGTTGAAAAGGATCCCCCGTATTTTATTCAGAGGTTGTCGTTTAATTCAATTTCCGATTCCTCTCTCCCCGTCTGGCTTCCAAACGTTTCTTGGCCTGACCCTCCCAAAGGACACCATTAAGAACCACAAGTATCTGCGTGGCAGACTGGCAAACTGGAGTTCTTAATCAGGAAGCTTTGAAATCGAGCCAATTCACAAGAATGCTGAGTGTCAAGCATTTGCCAGCAGACTGAATTTTTCCAAATAGTTTGCTGGTATCAAGGTTGGTAAACTAATTCATTTTTTTTTTTTAATTGTGATCTGCTTTGTGACTTTCCCCTTTTGTAAAATTTCAGAGGTGCCAGGCAGGGTTAGGGTTAGGGTTAAAGGAGGTAAGAAAATGTGAAGATGACACCATTTTTACATGTGTTGCCCCATAAAAACCAGCATGGTTTCAGTCACGCTGTTCTGTTCATCATCTTGCCTTTTTTGACCCCCCTTTCCCAGACTGTTTCTTCAGAAGCATATAATTGAACAGTTCTTGCCTGGAAGTGATAAGAAGTTTGTTGGAGTGTGCATAGAATAAAATTGATATATTTTCCCCCTATCAGCGCTCCAAAATTCCCTTCTCCTTTCGCTGAACTGAATGAGAATTGACTGAAAAAGACAATGGAGGAGGAGGAGAATTTTATTGCTTTATACAACCTGAAATTCACTGTCAGAATGTTGTTTAGGGTTCACCTTCTTAAAAAGGAATTAATTCCAAACCTCAGCATGAAATAGTCAAATCCCAGATAGTTTTAACAGTTTGGAATTATGGACTTCAAAGAATTTTGGACCGGTTTCCCCATTCCATAACAATATCCTTACCAGCCTGTGCTTGATGGATGGTCTGCAAAAAAGTTAGTGGCTTTATCAGCTGGTCTTCTTCTTCCTAGGCTGGCACCCTGAAGTTGTGTTGGACTACAGAATGGGTTCAAAGCTGCAGCTTAGCCTCCTGATCTTCTAAAGGCTGCCCAGAGCCATTCAGAGATGTGATGACATCACCAGAAGGGGAGGGGCCAGGTTGTTTTTAGCCTGATTTGTGATACATTAGGGCACCTAGCTGATTTTGCCTGATCTTGAAAAGCTTGTTAGGGACGGATGGGGTTCTGGGTATCTCAGGGCTGCCAGCTAGACTGGGAAATCAGAAAAGCAACTGCAGATATCATATTGTTAGCTGCCCAGAGTCACGTATCTGAGATGGGTGGCCATGTAAATTGAATGAATGAATGAATGAATGAATGAATGAATGAATGAATGAATAATAAACAGATTCCACAGTTGTCAAGACAGCTATATGAACATAACTTGACTGAAAGGAGCAAGACCAACGCATCCAAGGATGTTGGAGAAGAAGCCAGAATGTATCTCCACTCTTAATCCATTCAAGTTGCTCCCAAATGGTCCAAATTTGCAATTTTCAGGAACTTTTTTCAGTGGTGGGGAGGGGTTATGGCTGGGAAGGAGGGGTTATGACTTGGGCTCCTATTCCCACCATTACTTTTGAAGGAAAAAAATCAATTGCACACCCAAATCTTGCCATGTTGTTCCTGAAATCTGATGGTGAGATTTTGGGGCACTGAGCCACAAAGGAGTGCTGGGCATCACCTTGGTGCCATGGGCCTAGATCAGTGTTTCTCAACCTCTGCAACTTTAAGATATGTGGACTTCAACTCCCAGAATTCCCCAGCCAGCATGTGTGGACTTCAACTCCCAGAATTCTTGGCGCGTTTCCAACTTTCTTAGGCTCTAATGGTCTAGTATCATAGTCTTCTAATTTCAGATACTACTAGTACTTGCAGTTCATGTAATGTTAGAGTTTTACTGACAATTTTTACTCTTCATTGCTTTTGTCTTGACTTTGCTCTATCCCACCCAGAGTTCCTCGGTCTTGGGGCAGGTGGTAAATGGTGCAAAATAAAGAAAGATATATTGCTACTTAGAAGCCCGTTATCCAGGCTCAAATCCCAGGCTGCAAAGGAAAACAGATGACCCTTGTGCTTGGAGAAACATTTGGAAGTGATGGACTTCAGCAAGTTGGGAGATCCTTCAGAATGCAGAGCTGGCCTGCGATGGGATTAGTGGCCCTGTGCCCAACCATTCCCTTTTTCACTCCTACTTTCCTTTCCCAAGCAAATGTATCTTTGCCAGGAAGAGACTGAGCACAGGAATTGTAGGTTTCATCGTAGAGGCAACTAAACCTGTCAAATTGCTTTTTCCTGGTGGGATATATGGGGTGTGTAATTTCTGTAATTTCTGATGCCTTCTGACTGCATACGTCTTGGCACTGGCAGTGAGGAGAGCCGTGTCAAACGTAGCCGTAGACTTAAGGAACCTCTAGAGTCGACAATAGAGTTAGTTTACCAAGGCCAATTTGTGATTGAGAGATATGTGTCTGTCACTCATGAGTGAGCACCATTTCTTTTGTAGGCTACATTGGAAGATGGATGTGTCATCTGGGGAGGGGTCAGACCGTAACTCAAGACTCGTTCAAGGAGCTGCTCTGAAGAGTGGTTGGAAAAAGGAGAGAAGAAATAATATCTGATGGAATGTTTGCCTGGGAATTTGCACCTCAAAATGTTTATACTCCAGGCTGTTGTGGCATGGTCCTTCTCCAGGAATGAACATACACAGCTGGCCGCAAAGTAAAACCCCACTCCAGAGGAAAAATGCACAGGATAAACATCAGCTCAGATTCTTGGTATCTTTATTTTCCTGTCGTTGGCTTGTTCTGTTGACTTTATCATCTTCTCAAGTTGGTTTCTCTATAAATTCTAATGGCATAAGACCATAAGAACAGCCCTGCTGGAGCAGGCCGAGATCCAGCTTAATCCTGCAGTTGGTTTCACCCCACTACCTCTGGAGTGCTCAGAAGCAGGAGATGGAGACCTTCTACTCCTACCATAACTGCCTGCAAGTGGTATTTAGGGGCCCACTGCCACAGGTTACACTGAGTCTTGAAGACTGATAGCTCTCCACAGATCCGTCCTCCATGAATTTATCCAATCACCTGTGAAAGCCACCCAGGTTAGTGGCCGTCACCGTATAACATAAGAATGGCTCTGTTGGATCAGGTGGAGGCCCATCTTATGGAACTTGCAGAGATGGCTAAATTAACTTCCTTGATTAGAGAAAAGACATATCTACACTTATGGCTGACTGGACACCCTTATAGACTTTTTGCATGAAACAGAAAAAAATGCACTTATGATTTGTGGTTTTGATGACTAGAAAAAAACTAAATAATAGGAAAAAAGTGAACTTTTCTTTTTGTAACCATAGAGTAAGAGAGAACTTAGTAATCATTCTTGTATTTGCTGCAAAGAAAATCAGAAGCTTCTTCTCTCCATTTCTTTTCATCTTTTTTTCCCTGCATCTTTGTCTTTTTCTTTCTTTCTTTACTCTATATTAGTTTTTGTTAGTTTTTAACTTCTCTTTAAAACTTTTAATAAAATGTATATGTTATTGGGAGAGGGTGTCCCACAGATCCCAGGTACAACCTCAGAGGTCTCTGTCCAGAAGGGATAGGAACAGCTCAGATACTGCGCAGAACCCTCAGACTCCCAGGCCTCTGGAAGAAAACCTGAGATTGAGGAAGACACAGACCACCCATAGGGGTGAGAGGGGATTATATATATAGTTTGCACTAAAATTTTAGTGCACATTTCTCCAAACATAGTGCATTTTATGTCTGAGGTGCACAGTTTTGGCTAACAATTTATATATATATATATATATATATATATATATATAGAGAGAGAGAGAGAGAGAGAGAGAGAGAGAGAGATAGAGAGGTTGAGGCCCATCTTGATCCAGAAATTCGCTTCTCACTGTGGCCAGGCAGATGTCTCTGGGGTGCTCACAAGCAGGAGAAGGAGACATCCCCTTGCTACTACTGTTCTCTCGCAACTGGTGTTTGAAAATAACTCTCCCAACCTGGAGATATCAAAAAAATCACGATAATCAAACAATCCAAATGGGACTCAACTCAACTGCACCCACAGGACAGGTTGTAACAGCCCTTCTAAAAGCGAGGAGAGTTGGGGCCTGTCGTATATTGGGGTGGGGGATCGTTCCAGAACACGGGGCAATGAAAATCAAGGTTTGCAAACAAATCAGCATTTGTTTTATAAAGCATTGCAGGGAAACACCACAAACACCAGTGGTCATCCTAATAGAGATGAAACAACAAACTTGGAGTGACGTTGGAGATAGTCCAGAAGGACGTCATATAGATGCAAAATCAATAAAAGCGATTGGTTCAGTCAGAACTGGTGATATAGTCATGACATCAAAAATGATTAAAAAGCAAGGAAAAGGATTAAGAACTGGAGTGAATCAGAGAAAGGTGAGATACATGGAATTTGGCTTCAACCTCTCACAACTCTCTATGAAAAATTAGCTTTCAATTTAATAACATATTAGAAATCGGAAAAGTCAAAGAACAGATGACACCGGGTAGAACATTTCTTGTATTCATGTGACAAAGAGATATTGGCCAAAACTGATGAGGAACAAAAGATTAATTGTTGGATGTCAAAACGATACTAAAAAAACTCCAGATGAAGAAAAAGCAACTTACGAGTGCCTTGGATTGATTATAAAAAGGTGTTTGATACTCTTCCACCTAGCCGGATTCAGAAAAGTTGGGAAAAGAAGCTATGAAAAAATCGAAAGCAACTTTGGTGATAAATGGCAAGAAATTGCAAACGTAGATGTCAGGAGGGGAATTCTTCAAGGGGATTCATTGTGTCCTTGGCTTTTTACCACTTAAACGATGCCCTTTACTGATTAAATAATAAATAAAAACTGTCAAAAACAAAGTAGACAAATATTCCACCGGTTATACATGGATGATTTGGGGCTACATGGAAGAACAAAAAATGAAATTGTATCTTACTTAATACCCTAAGGATTCATAGTGATAATAGCAACATGGAATTTGGATTTGACAATTGTGCGATGCTCAGCCTAAGGACGGGGGGGAAATGAACCAACTGAAGGTGGCCCATTCTAAAACAGGAATCTCATAAAATCTTTGCCCATGGAGGAAGGCGGCAAATATCTAGGAATGCCTGAATCCAATAACATCTTGCGCAATGCAGTTAGAAAGAAAACCAGTATAAAACATGTAAAACAAGTGTAAAAAAGAAAAAATCTAAACGCACAATTAAAGGGTAGAAATGCAATTGATTCATTTCGTTTAAGAAATGTATACGGCTGCCCAGTTCAAACAGTTGTGACTTTGGTGGGCGTACTTTGAAGGAACAACACGTAAATGATTAAAAAAAAAAGTACAGTTAAGGACAACCACAAAAATGAATAAGTGACTGGGATCAAATTTGAATTACACCCCTCTAGGCAGCCCAAAGAGATCAAAGCTGCAAACACACGGGGATCCGCATTTTTCATCTTCCATTGATTGTCTTCTAATTTTTTTGTGCAAAGTACGGTCAATCGATGAGGAGGAGGAGGAGGAGGATGGGCTGATCCTTCCTTCCTCCATGCCCCACCATGAGGACAAGCCACGTATGGTTCTGGGGGAGCAGGAATAGATGATGTTGTCCTCGGCCTGCCCCGCTAGGTTGCTGGAAAGGGGACCTCTACCTACATCCCCTGGTTCTGCATCAAAAATGTTTCCCATTCTGCTGGGGCAAAGAGGGCAGTCTGGTCTACCACCTGCACGTCACTCCATCTTGCCCAAAGGCCTCCATTCCAGTGGGCACGCTCCCCCTGTCCCGGGTCTCTTTCTCCAATAACCAGGCTGCACAGAGCTGCCTCCCCTTTGTTCCCCTTTTCCGGTTGAGTTACGGCAGGGTTTTTCAAACATGGCAACTTTAAGATGGGCGGACTTCAACTCCCAGAATTCCCCAGCCAGCATGCTGGTAAGTCTGGCACAGAGCAGTTATGAGTCAGGGGGCGCGTTTTTAAACATATTTCCTCCTTCCAAACTTCCAAGTGTAATACCTCTGTAGAAAATGCACACATACCCAACTCACACACACTCACACACATGTCCATGCCGGTGGGTACATATTTTAAAATATTACCCCAAACTTTCAAGCGTAATACCTGTGTGGAAAATGCACACATGCACAACCCACACAGATTCACACACATACAAGCCAGTGGGTACATATTTTAAAATATTTCCCCCTTCCAAACTTCCAAGCATCATACCTCTGTAGACAATGCACACACATGCACTCACGCACACATACATGACGTTAGGTGGATATTTTAAAATATTTCCTCCCTCCAAACTTTCAGGCGTAATGCCTCTGTAGACAATGCATCCACACACACACACACTCGTCCATACATACATGATGGTGGGTGCATACTTTAAAATATTTCCCCCCTTCCAAAATTTCAAGCGTAATACCGCTGTAGAAAATGTATATGTATACATTTCTACATGCAGACACAGACACAGAGGGCAGGACTGAAACAGTTCAGCCATGTGCAAGGCAGATGCCGGACCACATCTTGTATTTCATAATAAAAGGCCTTTCATGAATCTCCCTGGCACCCCTTTCACACTCATTTCTTACAAACTATCTTTAACTTCATTTGTTTCCTTTCGACTTCCCACTGTCTCTCTTCCCACCCCATCGCTTAACAAAAACGCAGCTTTATATTCATGCACGGAAAAGTCTGGGGATTCCACAAGAAGAGATCTTGGTGGCGTTTCTGATGTTGCAGAGAGAGCCCACATGAAATGAGGAAAGAGGATGAAGGCTAGCTTTCCCCAAAGAGTGTGAATACCTGTGGCACGTGATCATCGGTGTGTGACATGATGCAGCCTTCAGTGTGCAGGGAACGAAGGGCAGATCCAGCCGATGGGTCAAGGACGAAGTCCTCTTGGGTCACCTTGATTTGGGAATCATCTAGCCTTTATGTATGAGCACGGACTGCATTTTATGACTGATTTGCAGATTCTGGTTTGCATTATGTATAAAAGCGCAAGATAAAAACACAATAAAAACAGGATTCAAAAATGGAGTAAAAGCGGAGTAAAGACAATTTATAAAGGCCATATTTTAGGGGGCTGGGGAAAGCAAATGGATTCGCTTATGCCTCAACATGGGACATTGGAGAGGGAAGATAAGTGTACTGGGTAGAGGCAGAGAAGGCCTGCCTGCTTTACCAAAGATGCTCTAGTACAGTGTTTCTCAACCTTGGGAACTTGAAGAGGGGTGGACTACAACTCCCAGAATTCCCCAGCCAGCAATCCCCATGCTGGCTGGGGAATTCTGGGAGTTGAAGTCCACCCCTCTTCAAGTTCCCAAGGTTGAGAAACACTGTTCTAGGGCAGTGTTTCTCAATCTTGGCAAATTCAAGGTGTGTGGACTACAACTCCCAGAATTCCCCAGCCAGCAACCACTCAAAGCAGCTGACCCAATTTAAAAACAGAACCTAAAAAGTTAAATGTCCACCTTAAAAATGCTTACATTCATCTAACAATTTTTCAAAAACTGCCACAACGTGCCCATAAAGGTGATGCTCAGAGCCAACAGTTTGCTACATGCTCGCTTCCCCATGTTTATTTTTTAAAAGAAGTCTTTGTGAATGGAGCAGATACCTTCCTCGGCAGGCATTGTGGAAGGTATCTACAAGGACATCGTTGCCTGCAGACACCACATTGGAGACCTAATGATGAGGTCTCTCTTGGACTCATTCTTGTGGCGTCCTGGGAATGTTTTATGGGATCCTTGCTAGAGATGGAGATGCTATTCTATTGATCTGCAAAGGGTTTGTTCTCTCAAGCGTTCCATAAATGGTCCCCATGTTGTCTTCTGTAGGATATGGAAAGTGATTACCTCAGTCTCTTCCCTACTTTCAAATTCAAGGAAAGCTTGAGGCATTGACCTGAAACTGCCTGGAAGAGCTCCTAATTATTCCCAAATAGAAACCACATGTCAGATCTTTGTACAAAAGGTCTCCACTCTGATGTAATGAGAACGTAGATCAATCTTTGATGTGTATCTCAGCTAGTAAAAGCTTCCTTAACTCTGTTTGCTTAATTAACTTTTTTAAAAAACTCATTTCCAGCGGGATTAAAGAGACTCTGGCATCCGATTAGCCAGGAACATTTGGTAAACTATAAGGCGGCCAAGAAATCTGTCACTTTCATTTTAGAGATCCACAGAATCTTGTTGGGTCATATCCTGGCATTGAAAGAGACTTGGGAAAATGAGAAAAATGGTTTTTGTGGAGAGAAAGTGTCAAAAAAGAGTTGTCTTCTGTAAATCCAACTGATTTCCTTCCTTCCTTCCTTCCTTCCTTCCTTCCTTCCTTCCTTCCTTCCTTCCTTCCTTCCTTCCTTCCTTCCTTCCTTCCTTCCTTCCTTCCTTCCTTCCTTCCTTCCTTCCTTCCGCAGGATTTGGCCTCTCTGCTAAGATTTTTTTTCAGGGAAGAAAAAGTGAGAGAACCATGAAACCTGAAGAATCCTTTGCAAACTTATCTTCCTGAGAATTTTATGTATTTTTTATTTACTTGATCTATATATGACCCATCTCTCAAAGGTGACTCTGGGTGGCTTACAAAATTTAAAAACTGTACAAACAATGAAATTAAAAAAACAACAACCAAAGACCAGAATAAACAATATATAATGGCAGCTGAGGAAACCAGTAATCAAACCCACTAAGCCTGAGAGAAAAGCCAGGTTTTAAGGGGTTTATGAAAGGTCAGCAGACCTGGGGCTAAACTGTTGTTAGGTGGTATGGCGTTCCAGAGGGCAGGTGCTGAGACAGAAAAGGCACACTTCCTGGGTGCCCCCAGATAACACACCTTAATAGAGGGAACCCAGAGCATGCTCCTCCTGCCAGACCTGATGGGGTGGGAAGAGACCACTGGAGAAAGGTGGTCCTTCAGTTCCATGCCATGAAAGGCTTTATAGGTAACAACCATCGCTTTGACTTGCACCTGGGACTGAGAATCAGGGCAGCTTTCAAAGCAAAGGTGTAGCACGGGCGTATCTAAGTGCTCCTGTAATTGCCTGCGCTGCCATGTTGTGGACCAAATGCAACTTCCAGATGTTCTTCAAGGGTAGCCCTATGTAGAGCGCATCACAGAAGTCCACACAGGAGGTGACTGAAGCATGAGTGACCATGGGCAATGCCTCCTGGTCTAGGAAGGAGCACAACTGGCATGCAACACAACGCTCTTGAAAAGGCCACCTGGCCACAGCTGTCACCTGCTTTTCAAACAGCAGCTGTGGCTCCTGAAGGACACCCAAGTTGTGTGCTGGTTCCTCCTGGGGTAGTGCTACCAAATCCAGAACTAATTTCCAGAACACCATGTTCTCTGATGCCAGGCAAAGAAATTCTCCAGCCTGTTTGTTTCTCCCACACCTCATTCAATCAGACAAAAAGAATTGACGTGCCAATCTTCTTTCAGAGCAGAAGGGAGTTTCAGTGACTTTTGTGCTTATTTAAATACAAGGTGGGCCAAGGTTATGTGTGAACAGCCCATTTTTAATTTTGCAAGCCTCCCTACAGCAATTCCTAAGAGAAGAGGCCACGGGCTGGTCTCCTGTTATGAACGGTTGGCTGAGACTTTTCCCCCTGGAGAATCTGTCCAAAGTTTAATGGCAAATTCAGATTTGGCAAACGGGTGCCCAACTCTCACTTCCTCACCCGAAAGGTGTCATACAACCTCACTGTGGCTAAGGGAAGAAGAATATCATAAGGATTGTCTTAAAATGCTCCTCTGTTAACATGCTTCCACCTTCTCGTTTTTACAGCTTTTGTTTCAAGTTGCAGTGAAATGCCTTCAGCCGAGCCAAGTTTAAGAAAGGGATAGTAAAAGCAGGAGCAGTTTACAAGATCCGCTTTGGCTAATATTTGGAGAGTGGAAACAGCAGAGCCTGGAACCTGATGCCAAACAGGACACCTGCAGGAAAGCTGGAGAACGAAAACGGGGGGAGATGCCCCAAGAAGACGGGCTTATCCTTAGTTTGCACAAATCATGTTTATTTATAACATGGTTGATCCTTGCACAAGGCTCTTAAAAACTCTGGCATTGTCTCAAGGAGGTGCATGCATATCTGTTTTTTAAATTTTATAATATGCAAAAAAACCAAAAATCCACAAAAGCATCTTGCATACTAAATAAAAACCTACTCTCTATTGAGTCTGGCTTGATCCTGCTGATGGCTTGGACAAATTCTCACTAGAATGATTTGTCTCCAGCAGGAACCTGTACCTCTTCCCAAGTCACTCCTGTAATCTTTTGATCCCCTTAATCTATCTTATCCGTTGTCCTCCCCTTCTTCCACTTCCTTCAACCTTGCCAAGCCATTTTTTCTCATCCAACATCTGGTTGCATCATGCCCAAAGCATGATTTCTCTTTCTCCCCGCCCCACCTCCCTTTCCATCTCCATCTCCATCTCCATCTCCATCCACTTGTGGGTGAAGCAGATGGATCCATGCCGATGGTGGACTTTGTGCCACAACGGTGATACAGAAGTCTTCTTCAAGATGAGGAAGATGGGCAGAGAGTGCAAATGTGGAGAAGTGTCTTCTGGAGCTTCCAGTAGCTGCTGTCTGTTTCCCATAACAGCAAGTGCCGGAGGAGTCAAGCAAGGCCGCTGTTTTGCATCGCCTTAGAAACGAGGGGGCCTAATCATGTTGCCTCGCCTGGCCCCTTCCCTCTCCCTCTGGCAGTTGCACTATCCAGAAGCAGATTCTGCACAGGTACGGTGTATGCGCAGATGTTTCCAGTTTTTTCAAGGTCTGGAGGAGATTTAGAAGAACTGAGGCACAACACAAATCACATCGCCTCCTTGCCTCAGTGAAGAGAATGGCCTCATTTTCATGGCATGTTGTTTTTCCTCAAGATGGACCCAAGCTGCCTTGCGTACACCACCCATGCTTGAAAACAGCACCAGGGCCTTCAAACACCACTCAGAATGGATGTTGGAAGGACTTCTGCCCCTAAGAAAGCTACTCTAAGGCAGGACCCCAGCCTGTGGACCAGTGTAGCGTTTTGAGGGCCAAAGGGTCAAGCATTAGCCGAACCCCATCATTTCTTCCTGAAAAGTCTACCTAAAGCTCTTGTCCCTCCATTGCAATTGGTTGCAGTTGAAAGCATTTATCCCTGGATCTATTGTTCAGTTCTGTTTGCTTGTTGTTTGCATCACAAGCAGGATTTGCGGTGGGTGGTCCCTAAACTATATCATTATGAAAGTTTAACTTTCAGGGCTAACTCTCAGAGCAGATGTGCATTAACTTATACTACCTGTAGGGTGTGTGTATTATTATTATTATTATGATTGGTTGCACAGTCAGCCAGATGTTTAGACTGGGTTTGGCATTTTTGTCCACCTATCGAGTCCTTCCCAAGGACCTGGGATGGCCAGATGCTGGTGTCTGATGGGGTTAAAGGTATCGTTGCAGGATGGAAGCTGTTGCAAGTCAAGCTGCCTTTTGCAATGGGCTGATGGTGATTTTGTCAATGCCGAGGGTCTTCCAGTGGTGCCCCAGATGTTTTTGGATTGCACCCAAGGCGGTATCATCATCGTCATCATCATTATTATTATTCCTTCAAGTCAGTCTTGACTCCTGGTGACTGCAAGGGGAAGTCCCTGCAAGTTTTTTGGCAAGATATTTGGAAGTGGTTTGTCCTTGCTTTTTATTTTTAGGATTTTTTTTTATCCCACCTTTGTTATTTTTATAAATGACTCAAGCCGGTGAACATACCTAACGCTCCTTCCTCCTCCTATTTTCCCCACAAGAACAGAAGCAATTGGCCCAAAGTCCCCCAGCTGGCTTTGTGCCCAAGGCAGGAGTGGAACTCACCATCTCCTGGGTTTGAACCTGGCGTCTTTAACCACTACACCACTCTGGTTCTCATCAGTAGATGACCAGGCTGCAGAAAATACAGACCATCACTAGATGGCAGCAAGAATTAGAGTTTTCCATACCTCTTTGTTGCCCTCTGGTGGAGGCCAATTTCTTGCAATCTAAACACGTTAGCCCTACTGTAGATACCTCTCTGAATAGACGTGGGACTGCCTCATCAATCTGAATAATACCTCTACAGATGTCCATAATCCTGCATCATCTGTAAATATTTTTGTTTGGAAGCCCAACCACATCATTGTAAAAAAATGTCATGAGATCAGAGCATCACCTAGCACTGTCTCAGCATTGGCCAGCCATAGCATCTTCTCTAGGGTCCATCCTTCCTCCAACGACTCCACCTCTGACCTTTAAGGGTCCACCCCTTTTCAGACTCTGGGGAGGCCCAAACCTTTACCTGGAAGCAAGTCTAGCTGGATCCAGTTTGCCCAAGTGCTCTGTATAAGAGCAGAGACGGGGTACAATTACAGGTAGTCCTCACTTAACAATCATTCGTTTAGTAACTGTTTGAAGTTACAACGATGCTGAACAAAGGGATTTATAACTGATCCTCACACATACAACCATCACAGCACCCCCGTGTCACGTGATCATGATCTGGGTGCTAGGCAACCAGCTCGCACTTAAGACAGTTGCAGTGCTTAATGGCCACGTGATTCGCTTAAGGCTGCAGTGATTCGCTTAATGACCACTGCAAAAAAGGTCATAAAATTGGGCGCAACTTGCTTAACAACCGCTCCACTTAACAATGAATTTTCCGGTCCCTATTGTGGTTGTTAAGTGAGGACTACCTGTATAGGCAGGTAGACCTGATGTGTTCCTTTGGGATTTGACAATGGTTGTAACCCCAACACAGCTATTTGGAGTGTGGCTGTACGTGTGTGGATAAGTAGGTTCCTGTTTTCTCCTAAGGCGAGCGGCAGCCTTTAGGGGGCCATGGGATGGACCACACTTGGTCAGTTTTTGAGAATGAACAACAAGTGGGTGGTGTGATAATGCAAAGTAGGTGACACTTTGCAATGCGTAGAAGCCGTGGTTTCCTAGTATGTTTCCTGGCCTGGGGAGGCAATGGGGGTGTCTTTTTTTAAAGAAACAACTTTAGGCATAGACTAGAGCAGGGTTCCTCAGCCTCAGCAACTTTAAGATGGGTGGACTTCAACTCCCAGAATTCAGCATGGCTGGCTGGGGAATTCTGGGAGTTGACGTCCACCCATCTTAAAGTTGCTGAGGTTGAGGAACCCTGGACTAGAGTTTTTGCATGCTTGCTTCCCATCTTAAAAGGCCAGGAAATTGTGCCTTGGATTTCCAAGAATTCTGTCAGTGAAGCTTACAGAGGCTGCAAAAAAAAAAAAAAAGTTGGGGGGGGCTCCATACATCCCTTCTTTAGGGATTTCCATAGTGCTCTTTAACCCTTCTGTCCCATTTGGCTGTTTGTTCAGTTGGGAGAGCGCCAGGATGCTAGCTAAGCTCTAGATACCGTCCTCTGCAAAGAGATAGCTGCATTCTAAATTCAGGTGGAGTGTCTGAAATGTCAGTGGGCGAGTTTCCATTACAGACAGCCCTGTAGACCATATTCCTCTCCTGATTCAAATACCAATTGCACCTGTGGAATGGAGGAAGCACATGGGGCCACTCTTTATCCTTTTAACTCTATAGATAAGTTTTCCATGCGTTCTGCAACAAACTTTATGTAAATCCTAAAGTTTTTTTCCCTCTGCTTCTTGACTCATCCTTTGTTTTTTAAAGGCAATGTTTCATCAGTTGAGAAACATAATCTTGTTAAGAACCATGAGGAGGAGGAAGAGGAAGAGGAAGCTTGTGATTCTATGATTCTACCTGGTAAAAAAATTTGGCATGCTCAGTTGAACCTGGAAGGGACTCCAGAAAATAAAAGAGTAAGGTGGCTGGTGTACCTTACTCCATAAAAGTCTCTGTTCAAAAAATGGGGGGAATGATTGAATTATTTAAGCTGAGTGACTATTGCATTATGACAAAGAAAGACATAATTTACTTCCTAAACTGAAAACAAATCACTTCTCTAAAGTTAAAAGTGCAAAGATCATATTAATTCTGTTTTGCTCAGTGGTTTGGAACTTTCGTGTTCCCCTAATGACCATGGCCACCTGGCCACCAAAGCTGTTTAGAGAAGCAGAATTTGAATTGGTTGCACAATCACAAAATTGTGGAGTTGGAAGGGTCATCTAGTCCATCTTCTGCAATGTGCAGGAGAACCAGTTCAACCATCCTCAAGAGGTGGCTGTCCAGCTTCTTCTCAAAAATTTCCAGAGATGGACAACCCACGACATCCATTAGTAGGATTGTTTCACTGTTCTACATATCTTCAGTAGTGGGAACAGTCTACCCATGGAGGCTGAGATTATTCCTCACTTCCAGAATGTTGTGATATACTGTAAAATAGACCACGATGAAGTGAGTTGCTTTGAGGTACCTTCTTAATCCCAGCCATTGCAAGGATTCGTCTGGAATCAGAACATGAGATTGTTCTATCTGGATGCTTTGAATTACACGGTCACAAGTGGGCTGGCTCGATTTGGCTGCTCCCTCGGTTCTCCCGGGAAGGAGCTCTGTGGGTGCAAAATGGAGAAGACCATGGTGATGTGCCAAGCGCCATCAATCTCCCCAGCCCTGCCTAATTCTTCTGGAGCACAGGCTGAATTGTCATCAAGCTGTTTCCATTGCCATGCTGGCCAACCATGACGTACGCATATGCAAATAATTCTTATGGGTTTGGGTGGGTGAGCGAGAAATGCTTTAATCTCTCTTCCTTGATTTGATCGCACCACCACATCTGTTTTCTCAGGGCAGCGCAGCTCTTTTGCATCACATCATCTTCGTTCTGGGAGAAAAGAGCACCTAGGCCAGATCCAAACCATCTGTGTTCTTGGGACATTGTATTCCGTAGCCAAACCATCTGCATTTTCGTGGTTTTTTTTTTTTAACCCTTCCACGCCAAAACGTCTTTCGGCAAGCCGGCTCAATAAATAAATAATAAATAAATAAATACAATCCAGGCATGCAATGGACATGTTTCTGATCTATCCCACCAATGTGATGGTGTGTTTGCAAAGAGAGAGGGGAGAACAGCAGCAACAACATTAAATTATTTCAAGATCTAGGCTGGAAGACTTTTCCACGGCTAGTTTTTCCTAAGCTCAACCGGATGAGGTCCTGCTTGACTTGGGTTAGGATAACACCATGTTCTCCAAACTGGTATCCTTCAGATGCGTTGACCCTAGATAGATGGCCCCTATTCTTTAACTAACTCTGAAATATACCCATCCCTCATTTAATGCCCTCTCTCACAAGCACCCCATTAATCATTCCCCATTCTCCCTAAATAGCTTCAGAATAAATGAGGAACATTCATACTATTCATACCACCTGTATTGTTCGATTGCTAGTTTTAATCGACGATTCCTTTTTGCAATGAAGAAGAAATACTTCTTTTTTAAAAAGTCTGATCCAAATGAAGAAACTTCTAATAGGGATGTCCAGGGATTTTTTTTGGGAGGGGGGAGGGTGGCTGTGCATGATTGAAGCCCCACCTCTTTTACGTGTGTCATGTGGGCAACGCATGTTAGAGAACGATAGGCCTTCAATCATGCAATCTGGAGCACCATCTTGATACATACACCCCGTGGGTGCATTCAATTTGCTGAGTTTGGCTTGAATTATAAATTTATTGAGTTTTAGAGTTTGTGTTCCTTGAAGCAGGATGTAGGAATAGGTTCCAACCAAAATGATTTAGGAATTTGGTCTGTAACAAGTTAAAAGGTGAAGGTTCCCTTGAATTGATTCCTGATGATTCCATGGCACATCCAGGTCCTTTTGCGGCAATGCTCTGGAAGTGTTTATAATGTCACCTTCTTATGGCTAGGAACATTTTAAAACCCACATTTCACATCTATCAGCAAGAACATTGTTGTGTTCCTAGTGTATATGTGCATTTTGTATAGAACGTTGTATGCAGAGACAAAGGGATCTGTATAAATCCAGTTTAGTTTTCCATCCGTGCTAGTAGACAGGTATTCCAACCTATTTCTTTCTTTTTTAATGGAATGTTTAAAATATTCGGTAACATTATTCTGGCTCCATTTTCCTGTGTAACTTTCCCTTACTATTTTTGTACACATCTTGATATATATTTTATTTTATTTTATTTATTATTTTCAGGACTTATATGGCTGCCTATCTCATACAATAACTCTAGGCCAGTGTTTCTCAACCTTGGCCACTTTAAGTTACGTGGACTTCAACTCCCAGAATTCCCCAGCCAGCCATGCTGGCTGGGGAATTCTGGGAGTTGAAGTCCATGTATCTTAAAGTGGCCAACGTTGAGAAACACTGTTCTGGGCAGGTCACAACAATCCATAAAACATAGTTAAAAACATACCCTTCCCCCAGGTACCAAACCAAACATCCTCCCAGTTCAACCCTCATCCTGGCCCAAGGCTTGGGGGAAAAGCCAGGTCTTTCTACCTCTCCGGGAGGCTAAAAGGGGAAGGGTCCCTCTGATCTCGGGTGGGAGGCTGTTCCAAAGGGCCAGGGCGCCCTCAGAGAAGGAAGAATTTGTTCTGTAACTCCCCGGTCCCATCAGATGCCAACATTTAAGGGAAGGGACCTGGAATGCGCCCACCCTGTCACACCTAGTAGGGTGGGCAGATACCCTCAGGGCGAGGCGGTCCCACAAGCAACCTGGCCCTGGCCAGGGAGGGCTTTAAAGGTGAGAAGCAGCACCCTGAATTGCACCCAGGAAGCAACGGGGAGCCAGTGCGGCTCACCCAACAGAGGTGTTACTTGGGTGAACTGCAGAGCACCCCAAACTGTGCCCGCCACTGCCTTCTGGACCTGCTGCAGCTTCTGGATGGTCTTCAAGGGCACCCCATGCGGAGCGCATCGGCGTCATCCAAACGGGAGCTGACAAAGGCACGAGTGACTGGGAGCAAGGCCTCCCAGTCCAGTTGCTTTTGCGGAGTAAAAATATCATCCTCATCCTTGTCCTCCCTGCATGCATGAAGCTGTGAATGTAACCTCTGAGAAATCTTTTTTTAATGTAAATTTCCCCAGAGTTGTCCTCTGGGCTGGCAATTTTCCTACTACAAGTTCTGCTTTGTTTTCAGCACACAATTACCACTTTCGGCCATCCATGTTCAGAAACAACCTTCTTTGTTAGAGGGGTTTCTCCCAAAGCAACAATCTGGTGTGTGTGAGTATGCTCATTTTGGACCAAAGAAAGCAGGGGTGTCCACAGGGAGGGGGTCAAAAGAGTCAAAATGGTGGCCGCAACGGTGTGATTGAAGCCCTGACCCTTTCTATGGGTGGCCGGTGAGCTTAATTAAAAGCCGCTGTTGCAACCGGATCCATCGGCATTCACGGTTTTCTGGAAAGAACTAAAAACCTGGCTCTGCCCGCTTTCATGGGGCAATAAGAATTTTAATCAATCCTGGGAGTGGCTGGCACCCTGAGCTATTCGGCAATCCCATCATTTCTTGGAATTTATTGATTATTTATTTAAGACGGCGTTTATGTTGTATTTGTAGTGATCTGATCTCCTCTGTAAACCGCCCAGAGTTGCTTCTTAATGAGACGGACGGTGGCAACGTTGATATATAAATAAATAAAATAGAAGGAATCTGCTGTCCTGGAAATCCGTGGTAGATTTTTCTTTCAGGCAAACCTGAAAATGGTTTGTTCAGTTCCTGAGGCCGTGAATGAAAAGAGTCTGTGTAGCAGATCTGGAAGACCCTGCAGACCCACAACATGACTTAGAAGACGTGGGGATTGGCCAACGACCTTATAAAGCAGTGTTCCTCAACCTTGGCGGCTTTCAGGTCGGTGGACTCCAACTCCCAGAATTCCCCAGCCAGCTTGGCTGGCTGGGGAATTCTGGGAGTTGGAGTCCACCGACCTGAAAGCCGCCAAGGTTGAGGAACACTGTTATAAAGCCCTAATACTATGTAACATAATAGGGAAGCAGTAACTCCATCCTTTGCTGCATGCCTCTTACGTAAAATAACATTATACTATTCTAGTTTTTCATTTTAATGAGTTTTCAGCATCCAGCCGTCAACCTTTGGCTTTTCTGCCCTTGTTGTATTAACCTTAAAGTCTCTCTTGGACAAATTTGTTTTCCAAGCCATAAGCCACATCGTGCTTGGTGAAATCTCTCCTGGGATACAGCTGAAGCATAAATCGAGAGCTTACTTTTTAAGAAGGGAAGAAAGAAACAATAACCAAGGAAGACCCTTGATACATCATGCCATGCTGTTGCCTTGACCTGTCCTGCACGTGGGGTAGATTTGTCCCCAGGATAGAGAGATTCCTAACATCCCAGATTCATTAAGCGCACCAGGCAACTTACATGTGCTTGGTTTCCACTGAACTAAGCTAAGAATCCGTTAATTAATTAAATCACATGAGGGGGCCACAACCAAGAAACAGAATGGTTAGTTAGACATTCCTCCAGCGGCATCTTCTGAAAAATAACAACAAACTGTCAAATCTTGGTTAACACCTGACATCTTGAGGATCTTGGCCTCACATGTTTCCAGCCTTGGGTGAGTTCAAATGGAAGGGTGGTTTTTCTTATCCCACCTCAAAGGATTGTGTGGGGCATGATGGCCTCACTCTGAATTGGCTTCATTTCCCCCCAGTGACGGGGTCAGATAGCCACATCTAACTGGGTACATTCACATTATGACATTGTAAGGTTCGCTAGCCTGGATTCTATGATTTCCAATGAGACTCCAGACAGAGGTTTTTCCAAAGCAACTACAGCTTTTATTTCTGGCCAGAAGAAAAGGAGGGTGGACCACACTCTGTCCGGCTGGCAGAGAAAAGATAGAGAACAGCCACACCCAGAACAGTTTACAACAGCTTTTATACCTTTTTGTCATCAGGAAGCATCTAGAAGGAGGGCCACACACACGTGTGCCTGCCTTCTAAGGTTGGCATAATGTTAGCCCAAGCAGCATAAACCAATAGTCAAGTCTCTAGTCCTCACTTGTTCCAGGGGTTCCTCATATAAGGCATTGCTATCTAGCTTGCCCAAATTGTGCAGAGGGTGTGGTTGCATAGTGTGGTTAAGAAGCAAGAGCAGGTGCAAAAGTTCATGCATGCTCAAGAAATGGGTCTAGGAGCTGGCAAGACATTTGGCCTTTAGCTTAACCACATCTTTCCATTTCCTTTTGCAACTCTTCAAACTGTTAAAATGTCCCTTTACAATCGGCATACCTTTTATATGCTTAGCACCTTATTACTTTTATAAGATTCCTAGTTTCTTTACCTGACCTTCAGCCAAACAGTTCCTATGTCAGCAGAAGCTTGAGGTACAGAAGCAAAATAGGTAGTTCATCTAACCATTCCTTACAACGTCATCACATTCACAAGCCCCTCTCAAACAAAGGCGACCGCTCCAACTTGAGGCCACATCCAGCCCACCAAGAAAATGACTTGATGGCGCATAAGCAGTCGATCCAGCAAACAAAGGCATGGTTTCACATAGATGCACATACAGAGGTGTGATGTGCAATAATACAGTTAAAAAAGTCAAGCGTTTTGAGTTTGAAACAGCTGTTCCAAGAGCTCAGAATTCTTCCGAAAGGTTGGAACAACATCAGGACGCTTCCGATAAAGTTAGAATTCCTATTCTGAACTCTGAATGTTTCAAATTCCAAACATTTTACATATTCCTAATACAGACACATGTGACTAATTTTGTTCTCTGTAGGCAAATTAATTAAGACATCTGTGACTCTGCTCTCCACCAAATAAAGTTACTGATCCAGCTTATGGATCAATAAGAAAACAAGACTATCCTTGTCTGTCATATAATCTTAAAAATACAACACAGTTAAAGGGAAGGTTTGATATAGACCAGTGTTTCTCTCTCTCTCTCTCTCTCTCTCTCTCTCTCTCTCTCTCTATATATATATATATATATATATATATGTATGTATATGTATATGACATGAATAAAACATGAAAAAATATATGAAATAAAGTTAAGAAAAAGTAGAAAGATAAAAGAAGTACAAGAAATGATACAGATAAAGACAGAAGAAAAAGATATTGATATAGAACAGTGTTTCTTAACTTTATCCATTTTAAGATGCAAAGCTCCCAGAATTCCCCAGCCAGCGAAACTCCTTAAAATGCAGTTACCCTGTTAATATTTATAATCTGTTTAAAATTTAGTATCCTGCATTTTTATGTTTTATAGACAGGTACTTTGAGAACGAGTTCCGTTCCCAAGGTCTGTCCTTAAGTTGAATTTGTATATAAGCTGGAACGGTATTATTGTATAATACTGTATAAGTCAGTGTTTCTCAACCTTAGCAACTTTAAGATGAGTGGACTTCAACTCCCAGAATTCCCCAGCCAGCCATGCTGGCTGGGGAATTCTGGGAGTTGAAGTCCACTCATCTTAAAGTTGCTAAGGTTGAGAAACACTGGTATAAGTACTATTGTGCAATGATCTCGAACCATTGTATATTTAACTCAAACTTTGCTACAGTAGGCTCGGTTCTTAAGTACGGGTCATCAATAACCCAAACTTTCTTAACCTATATACCTCATGGAGTAGCAATGACAAAGGTAGCTCCTTAAGACTCTCTTTAGCATTTATATCTTCTTCTACCTAGCTTGGTTTTAATTTGTGCAATCTGTTTAGCAACGTTTGGTTTACTGCCTGAGCTTTGTAACTTGGATACTAAAAAAAATAAAGTCAAAATCAAAAGAGGTGAGGTTAAAACCTTCCTGACTGAGTCAGGCTATCGGTCGGAGCAGTCTAAAGTAATTTGGTGAGACTGAAAGCAGATTTCTGAGGTCTTAAATAGAAGCTGTAGCTCAGGTCAGGGGTTTAGCTTCCAAAGCAGCCTTGTTAGAATAACCCACAACTAAACTCATCCTTGTCATTTTCAACAGGCTCTAAGCATGCAATCAACTTTCTTTGAACCACAGCCATAAATCAAAAGAAAAAAAAAATTCCATGCATTCATTTAAACGTATACATACTGATACAATTATTAGACGCTTGAATGTTTTTTTAAATGCACAAAGAAATGTAATTCTCTCTCTCTCTCTCTCTCTCTCTCTCTCTCTCTTGGCAGCCCCCCAGAGACCTTAACTTAAAGTTATCTGAATGTTGAGAAGTGTTTAATGCAGGCGGAGATATATAGCCCGGTGTCTGCTTCCATTCAAGTGTGTGGAATATTTCTTCTTGACTGAAAAGAGGTAGAAGAAGGCTGATATACTTCAGTCATCATTTCTTGCTAAGAATCTTCATCTTCTCCTTCTTCTTCTCCTCTACCACCTTCTTTTCCTTCTCCTTCTTCAAGAAGCAAGGGAAGTTGCACAACCAGGAGTAGAAAGAGAGAATCCAGCGTGCCGAGGCTTAACTCTAATTCCAGGAGTACATAAAATAAGATGGAGTGTAACCTAAAACCAGGAAGGAAGAGGGAGGGAGGCCCTGAAAGAGAACGTTGGCCTTCTGATTCTGGACATTTGATCATTGGTTTTATCCTGGGCAAATTTTGGGGTAGGGCAGGACAGACTCTGACAAGAAGAAGATGGCATTTCCTTCCCCACAAAAGCCAAAGTGGGAGGGACAGTAGGTGGAAACTGAAACTTCTCAAGAGAAGAGTTGGTGCCATTTGCAGGGGTGTCCTCAGGGTGTGACCCCAAAAATCAAGATGGTGGCTGGGTTGCACCACTAAGCTGCCATCTTGACCACACCTGTGGACAACCCTGGCAAGATGGGGTATTTATTTTGCCGGATTCTGGGCAGCATGTAACTTCAAACAGAACCAAGGAAAATAACAATGGTAATAAATAAATTCAAATAAGCATCAAGAATAGAAGAGCAAAGATAGAACCCAAGATAAAAAACCAAGATGAATGTCTACTGCAAGTCAGCTGGGAGCAAAAACCCACTGTTGGATCACTCTGAGCTTGGTGGTTTTCCAGCAGATGTTCCGTAACCCGGGTACGTAACCTCAACAGTGTAGGGGAGAGTGGGGTTGCTGGGTGTGGGTTGCTAAGCAGATAAGCAGGAAACAGCTTATAGAAACAAAACCTAATCTAGGGTAGAAACAAACCCTCATCAAGGAACTATTGGGAAGCCACATTCCAACCAAGACTGGGAGGGCAACCTACTATATATAAATAGCCAGCAAATGTCATTCCTTCATGCACTGATGATGTTACCTAGCCTGGTCATGAAGTGTCGGCAGGAAAACCACCAAGCTCAGAGAACACTAGGAACCCAAGAGTCCCCGTGCTGGCTGGGGAATTCTGGGAGTTGAAGCCCACACATCTTCAAATTGCCAAGGTTGAGAAACGCTGCTCTATGGTAAATTAATATATACTGTATGTCTCTGTATATCGTGTAATATTTATGTTGAACTGGTTTCTATTTAGCATTTATTTGTGTTTTTTATTGCTACCATTTGATTCTGGTGTCATCTGTTTTAAATTACTGTATGGATAAATAAAGACCTTATGCTATTTATCTGTGTTTTTAAAAGAGTTCAGCCTCAGAAAAACACTTGTTGTTTGCTTAGGAAACCTGCTAAAGTCTGGGACAGGTTTCTTCCCTGGTTTAAGATTATAATCCATCCAGAGAATTGTAGAGTTATGAGAGTAGGAAGATGGTGCAATTAAGGCCAGAAAATTATGACTTTAATGCTCAAGAAGTCTCTAAAGAATCGGAGGAAAAAGCAAAGAAACTGAGATTTTCTCGATCATCAGTATAAATGGAAAATGCCCTCAGGCTGCTTCTAACAGCTGGAATGATCTGATTTATGAGTTCTCCCTAAAGCTGGTAGATCTGAGTCTAAGGGCATGAGAATATACTTAAGGATTGATGTCTTGCTCCAAATATTGCCTAGTAATATAGTTGAAGATCAAGACAAATGCCCAAAATTCAGCTTTCTTAGCCAGTCACTTTTAGGAAAGGAAAGTGAAGGCGAGAGATGACGCAAGAAGAAAGAAGGCATGTGAAAGACACACGAGAGAATGATGACTTATTGGAAAATAGTTCTGAAGATATGTGAGTCCAGGTGCATCTGGCAAAAAGCAGGTTCTTGGATTGTTTTGGCAATCCCAGGTCATTGCGCACCCAGCTATGGAAGTGAGTAACAGGTGGGGCACTCAACCATGAGTCAGGGTCTGCTTGCAAGAGAAGACCATGGAAGGTCTCCAGAGGATTCCAGCAGCACTTCCGCAGGCCAAGCTTGCTTCCCTTGCATGGCTGAAAAGCAATTTTGTGGAAACAAGAGAATGGCATTGTGCAGTCCAGCAGCTGAGAACCTGAAGCGCCTAGATGCTGCTCAACTACAACTCCCAGCATGCCTAGGAGCCTGGCCAATGGTGAGTGCTGCTAGGACATGTAGTTTGGCAACATCAGGGTGTAATTGTCTTAGACTTGGAATGGACTATCAGTTTTCCCCTGTTCAGGCTGACCAAAGTGACTTCTGGCCCATAGCAAAGGTTCTTAAGCAAGAATCTGGGGTGAAGGGCATAAGCTGAGCCTGGGGTGGTTCAGTCACATGGGTTGGGGCTTCACTCACACAGCCATGGCCAAAATCTTGACCTTTTGGACCTTCCCCACCACACAGATGCCCTACTTGAGCAAAGATCCAGGGCAAGAATGGGAGAATCTCCAGAAAATCAGTAATGTAGTCACTGTGTCCATACAACATGGTAGACTATGCTGAAATGAGGTTGGGTAGTTTTTAGTATCGTGTTTTGTGCAAATCCAACCTTCGTCTTAGCACAAGGATTTGGAATTCTCATCTAAGAGCTGTGGCCTGCTCCCTCAACCATCCAACACTTGGTACTTTCATGATATCCTGGACAATTATTTCCATCAATTCCAAGCTGGGAATGATGGGAGTTGTCACCCATCTCCTCTGAGCATGGCCTGATGGGGGAAAGCTGTTCCCCCAAAAAGCAATACTTTGCTCTGGAGATGCTTTGGGGCAAATCTTCTGCATGTTACCCAGTCCCCAACAATGAGATCTCAATCTGAGCAAGTTCTTAATCCGGAACTTGCTGGTTGCAGACCACCCCACCATGTTGGCTTTCCAGTATCAAAGCTGCTGAAACACTACAGGCCCTGTTCTGGCCCAGGTTTCACCAATCTTACTTCGAATTCACCCCGTGAGCATATAAACCAATCAAAGGCTGATGAAAGCACAGGAAGGTTGTTATCCCTGGATCGCTGATGGTATAAACAAGTGTCTTCTTGGTGGCTTCATCTTCTGGAGCACCAGCTATGCACATCTGTCCTGAGATTGAAACATGGCTTTGATGCAGACCTTACTCAGGTTATGAAGACCCAGGAGTATTTTCTTTTCATTCTGCTGTTCTCTCACTAGCCTCCTTCTGCCACACTGCTGCAAAAGTCTGGTCTCTGACCTTTGCTAAGATGGCCTCTTGGTCTGCTCTGTCTCTGCAAGGTGCTGATATCTTTGCTTGGGCCAGCCTGATTGAGGTGGAAACTTTCTCTGCCTGTGAGCGATCCTGACAGCAGAAGTTCACAGGGCTGAGTTACGGAGGAAAAAAAGCTGCTCAGGATGGCACTTCTATCGAGCAACCGCAAGCCATCCATAGGCTCATCACTGTGGGTAAGTAAAGATTCCTTTCGGGTACCTAGGAGGAGACAAAGCTCTTGACTGTGTTTTCTTTTCTTTCTAAGCCGTTGGTCAGTGCTCTGTAATTAATACAGCGACATGTCTGTCAAAGCTCTCTTGTTAGTAGACTGTTGTTAGTAGGCTGGACACCACTAAGGAGGCAGAAATGTTTCCAGACAGCCAACAAACTTTATGAAGGATAATGCTACTGGGAGGGGGACCACAGACCCACGAGAGAGCATGAAGGAGTTCCTGGGCTCAGTTTCCATACAGCTGCTGTTTGGACATGGTTCATCCAGCCCAGTGATCTGACAAGGATGTTGTTCTAGACCTTTGCCTTTCTTATTTTATGAATTTGCCAAATCCACTTCCTTCCTTCCTTCCTTCCTTCCTTCCTTCCTTCCTTCCTTCCTTCCTTCCTTCCTTCCTTCCTTCCTTCCTTCCTTCCTTCCCCTCCCTCCCTTTCCATCATCCCTTCCTTCCTTCCTTCCTTCCTTCCTTCCTTCCTTCCTTCCTTCCTTCCTTCCTTCCTTCTTTCCTTCCTTCCTTCCCTCCCTCCCTCCCTCCCTCCCTTTCCATCATCCATTCATTCTCTCCTTCCTTCCTTCCTTCCTTCCTTCCTTCCTTCCTTCCTTCCTTCCTTCCTTCCTTCCTTCCTTCCTTCCTTCCTTCCTTCCTTCCTTCCTTCCTTCCTTCCTTCCCCATCATAATAATACCTGATGGGTGCCAGGCATCTTAAAACCATTTGCAAACACACTTCCTGTCCTGAAGCCTATTGCTAAAAGTTCCCACATGGTCAGTATCATCCAAGGCTGCCAGACTGATAATGCATCATTAGACAAGGACCTCAGATGGGAGTGGGAAGATCTGAAATAGGATTACAGCACTTCTAATGTCTAGCAATTCTTTACCTTAATTACAGCTGGGTTGGGGGTCGTGGAAGCAGGGTAGAGAGATCATGTAGCAAGAAGCGGAGAGAAGCAGAAGGAGGAGACGCCCGGGGGAAGTCAATTGTGATTAGTAATGCTCCCTGTGTGTTAAGGAAACCCCCCACTTTTGTATGCAAAAGCATCGATTTGCATTTTGATCCCGGTAACCCTGAAACTGTCTGATCAGTTTAAGGTTACTGCAGGGACCATGGAAAAAGTCAGAATAATATAAAACAACAGCAAACATCAAACAAATAGTTAGGAGAAACAAAACAGGTCCAGGGTTTGGGTTTTTTTTTTTTTAAGTATTTGCTGCCTTTATTTAATGGAACAGAACAAAGAGGAAAAAAATAGCAAAAGAAAAGGGGGGAAAGCAGAAATTATATGGGCTTCCCATATAGATAGATATAGATATTGAGATATATGGATCTCCTATGAGGACATTGTGGGGTAGTGATGAAGGTGCTGGACTAGGAATGGGGAGACCCACGGAGGCTCCCAATGGGAATTTAGACGAGTTATTCCCTTTAGGGAACTTGAAAACATCTGTCTACCAAATGGTACTGGACCAGTGTGGTGAATTACAGTCCATAGCCTTCAATGAAGTGGCCTTCATCCTGCAGTGGATTGGTGTGGGTTGATAACAACAACAACAATAATAATAATAGATCCGTGTGGGTCCCACCTTGATGGCATTCCAAAAGGCCTTGAAGATCTGACTGTTCTCCCAGTCCTTGGGTAGGTGGGTGGAGCCCTCTTGCTAGGTGGGGTTTTGTATCTGTATTGAGTGGTCGGCTGCCATCTTGGTTATCTATCGTGCTTTTTATTTGTTTTTTGTTTGATGCTGTGAGCTTCCCGAAGTCATTTCAGAGTCAGGGGGCACCTAAACTGAATGAATGAATGATGAAATTTTTCACAATCCTTTCAATGAAGGATGGCCATATTGCAGGTGTAATTGTCCATATGCAGTTTATCTCTATAAGCAGTTCGTTCGTGAGCCACAGGTCTTCAGTCCATTGAGTAATTGGGGCCATACATTTTTTTTTAGATTTTTTTATCCCGCCTTTATTATTTTTATAAATAACTCAAGGCGGTGAACATACTCAAAACGCCTTCCTCCTCCTATTTTCCCACAACAACAACCCTGTGAGGTTGGCTGGGCTGAGAAAGAGGGACTGGCCCAAGGTCACCCAGCCGGCTTTCATGCTAAGACGGGACTATCACCGTCTCCTGCTTTCCAGCCTGGAGCCTTCACCACTAGACCAAACTGGCTCTCATTTACCTTTCCAATGTTGAAGAAGAAGGATTTTAGCCACAAGAAGGCCATGGAGCAAGGGTGTCCACAGGGTATGATCAAAAAGTCAAGATGGCGGCCATGATGGTGCAATCAAAGCTCTGTCCAGTTTTTATGGGCACATAAATATGATTGAATACTTCAATCACATTATCACAGATGTCATCATGACATTTTTGACCATACCCTGTGGACACCCTGGCCTGAAGAATCCATTTTCATTGTCTAGCTGCCAACTTCCATGGAGTAGATACGTTTGCTCCAAAAAATGTGGCTGCCGAAAATCTTAAACCTTGTCTCCAAGTCAGAATTAGGACGTTGCAAAAACACTTTCAACGAAGTGTTATTCTCATTGCATCTCCAACAAGAGGGTGTTTTACTCATTCCTTTTCTGTACAAAAGCAATGGAGTCCAAGAAGTCCAAAATATTATGCTTTGTTGAATAAGCCACAGATTAAGATTGTTGAACTTTTTGGTACTGACATTAAAACAACTTCCCATTATTTAGATACTCAACCGTGGACTTTTCACGGTATGGCCAACTTGAACACCCGTCTGGTGGCTCTGGATTCTCTTCAGTGATAATTTCAGGAATGTGGCAGTGAACTGATACAGCTATCTCAAACTTTTCACCCTTTATAGATACTGCAAATTCCATTGTGGTTTATTCAAGGAGCATGTGACACTTTACCAAGGTAGTAACTTCCAGAACAGATGCGCTTTCCACCAGGGACTAACTCTTCATGCTTTCATTAATGCCAGCTGAGGTCTGACAGGAGAAATGTTCTATCACTACTTCCTGAATATGGAAAGAAAGCACAATTTTGTCCTTGAACCTGGAATAGGATGGAGTGAGAAGTTCCACCAGTCCCCAGTGAGGATTCAGATTCAGAAAGCTTTGAGGGAATCCTGCTTCGATTTGGATCTGTCTGAATAAGCCCACTTTGGTGCTGGATTCAGCCACATGCAACGTACATCCTGAATAGCAATGGTGGAGGCTGATGTGCCGGCCAAAGTTCTTCCCAAATTTTCGGGAATGGCAAGGGCAAAAATATCTAAGTGTGACTCATCTGCAACTTCACTTATAACTTGTTAAATGGGAAATTATTTCTCTGCAGACAAGGATAATTGTAAATGTAGATGAACTGGCAATTTGCGAGAGGATGAGAAATGCCTAAAGCACGGGAATCAAGCAGCCTTTGGGGAAAGAGGAATCTCAACTAAATGGGTTCCATCTCCACCACTGTAAGCAAAACCTGAAGCAGTTTGTACATTTCAGTGCCCTCGTGACACCACCTTGACAGATATTAATTATTTTAATAACCGATGACCCTCAGTGGGTTGTCTCTCCAAACTTTAACATGTCTCAGAATGCTGAGGACCTTTGATCTAAGATCCACTCATTGGCAGAGTCTTCCTGACAAGCTAAATATTAACAGATTTTCTTCTATTGGCAAGGAACTCCACTCAAGGATCCATCATACTTTTGTGCACTTTGCACAATTTGTACAGTCTAGTCTGGAAATGGAAATAGTTTAGAAATGATTTAGCACCAGTTTTTGTGGGGCATCAGTTCCCACTATCTTCCTATTTTGTCTTAGCTCTGTTTTTTTTTTTTTTCCTTCTCTCACTAAAAAAAATAAGAAAAGTGTGGGGAAATTGATATAGAAGAGAAAAAAAAAACCCCAAAGGATGCAGGAAGAGAACATAAGACCATAAGAGTTGCCTTGTTGGAATAGGCTAAGGCCCATCTTTGTTTTCCATAGAGGCAAACCAGATGCCTTTGAGATGTTCACAAGCAGGGGATGGAGGACATGTTCTTCTACCACCCTTGTTCCTCTGAAGCTGGAGTTTGGAATCCTGCTTCCCCCAACCCAGAGTCACATGGAGTCTTCAAGAGCAAGAGGCCTTCACAGACCTCTCCTCCATGGATTTATCCAATTCCCTTTGGAAGCCAACTGAATTAATGGATATCCCACATCTTTAGGATATAAAAACAGCTCTGCTGGATCAGGCTGAGGCCCATCTTGGTCCAGTATTTTGTTTCCCACTGTGGCCAACCAGTTGTTTTTGGGTATTCACAAGCAAGACAGACGGACACTTCTCTTACCATCGTTGTCCTGCACCTGGTATTTGGAGACATCTGCCCCCAATATGGAGGTAACATGGGGAGTTCAAGACAAGGTGCCTCAGATAAACTGTCTATTCTCCATGAAGTTATCCAATCCCCTCTGAAAAGCCATCCAAGTTAGTGGCCATCACCAGATCTTGTGAAATCGAATTTGATAGGATAAACTGTGCTATCTGAAAATGTGCTTCCTTTTGTTGGCTCTAATCTCCTCCCAGTCAGTTTCACTGGATGATCTCTGGTCCTGCTGGATGGAGAGAGGGAGGAAAAATATTTACATCCTTCTACTTTGTGTAGACCACGCATGATTTTACATGCTTCAGTCACATCAAGCAATCAGAAAGGCTCAGGGTCAGTTTCCTTGTGAGGATGGTGGACAGGTGCTGTTCACACCAGACTTTTCATTTACATGATGAGCAACTGGAAAGCAAGAAGACCCTAGCCCCCAAGCAGAGCCTAGCTTCCCAGGACTCAGAAGCTGCTTCCATCATTCAGATGGATTCATTATGTATCTTCCAAACTGCTTTACACTCATCCCGACTTTTGGACAAATTTGTATAGTAAGGAAATATTAAAAACTCTGCTGGATCCAATCAAAAGCACGTCTAGTGCCACCTTCAGTCAACAACCCAAGACTTGGGAATCCTGCAAGCTGGACATGAACTCAGTGTTCCCTTCTGGTTCATGTTCCCCACCAACTGATGTTGAGAACTCCTTCGTTCTGATCTTCTAGGTAATATATAGGCCACTGGATTGGTACATCTTTGCAATCAAGCAAAAGCTGTTTTGTTGATCCAAATTCAGGTATTCAAAGCAAATGACTGGATGCAGTCCATTCACTGATTCAGAAAAAGTAAGCCATTTCTGTGGAAGTGCAGGAGCATCCAAGATGCACCAGTTTTGATCATTGAGATTGACCTCCCAACTGGGTTTAGGAGCTCAATTCAATTCCAAGATTCAGCTGATCTCCAAATGTGATTTGGGCATGGTCTTGATGATCGATCAATGGCATCATCAGCGGTAACTGTAACGTTTGCGACACAGCCACAGACAAATCTTGTCTCTATTGAATTGTATATGAGAAAGTAGAGGAATGTCTTTGTTAACGGGGAGGTCAAGCAATCAGGGAAGGCAGATGAGTGTGCAATTAATTGATGGTGGAAAACACTCCACCCTGAAAGTTCACAATTATAAAAGGCTCACTTCCACTCTTCTATGAATGGAGCATCAACAGGCCTTGCTGTCCTCATCCGAGCGCAAGGACCAGAGAGAAATATATGGAAGAAGCCCTAGAAAAGTGGTGGGGTGGGGTAGGAGTAAGAGAATGATCTGAAGTATCTACTACAAATGTAAATGAATGATGCCGAACTGGATTTAAAGCAAGCAAGGAAACAATAGTCACCTGAAACATTTGGTGCACTCTGGCTCTGGCAAAAATGCAGCTTTCTTCCAGAAGATGGAAATGGGAGAATGTCCCCAAAAGCTGAAAGATAAAATGTTGACATATCATCATTAGCTACATCTTAATCTCAAATCCTGGGAGAGTTCTGAGCAAGTATTTGTTGACTATCCAGGGAATCATTAGACCAGTGTGGGGAATTTTCATGAGCAAGATGATGTTAGTTGAGGAGTTTTTATGACTGCATCTGGAACCTATTTCTAGGCTGGTCTACTTTATCATCCTGCTTCCTGCTCTTACATACCTGTTCTCCTGTTAATGTCCCAGCCTCTCATCTGGGTGTAAGTGTGTGTGTGTGTGTGTTTCACAGAGAAATGCTATCGGCCTGCTGGCCATGTACAGAGTCCCCCAGTGTGGAAATGACTGGGTTCAAGCCACCATACGCTGTCTCCATCTGTCTTTTGCAGGGCTCGTGTGCATTTGGAGGCCCACCTAGTCCAAGGAGAGATCTTGGAGGAACAAAGTGCCCTGCAAGGCTGTCATCTCAGTCCCATGACAAAGAGCAGAAAACTAGGATCTCAGACCTCTTCTAAGGAGCCAGGATTCTGAACTAATAACCCCCCAATGATTCATAATAAGTGTATTCATAAATAACAAGCAACTATAATAAGTCCCTACTGGCTGTTTAGAAAGAGAATTCTATTATATAATTGAGGATGATTGAATAGCTAAGAAACACACATTTATAACCTATCCAATCAGCACAGTCACACTGTTGGGCTTAAAATTAATGCAGTGCAAGATTCATGGGGGAGAGACTTCATGTCCTACTTCCTTAACTGTTGGTTACTATTATCCTTTATGTCTGGATGCTGATCAGATGCTGAAGCAGGATCTAAAAGTGAAAACGTCCACATGTAAAATTAGAAGTGGATTGTTGTTGTTCAGCTGTTAAGTCATGTCCGACTCTTCGTGACCCCATGAACCACATCGCGCCAGGCCTTCCTGTCCTTCCCTGCCTCCCAGAGTTTGCTCAGTTTCATGCTCATTGTTTCAGTGATGCTATCTAACCATCTCATCCTCTGCCGTCCCCTTCTCCTTTTGCCTTCCATCTTTCCCAGCATCGGGGTCTTTTCCAAAGAGTCCTCTCCTCGCATTAAGTGACCAAAGTGTCTGAGCTTGAGCTTCATTATCAATCCTTCCAATGAGCAATCAGGGTTGATTTCCTTTAGGACTGACTGGTTTGACCTCTTAGCAGTCCAGGGGACTCTTAAGAGTCTTCTCCAGCACCACAGTTCAAAGGCATCAATTCTTCGGCACTCAGCTTTCCTTATGGTCCAGCTCTCACAGCCATACATTGCTACTGGAAAAACCGTAGCATTGACTATGCGGATCTTTGTCGGCAAGGTGACGTCTCTGCTTTTTAATATGCTATCTAGGTGGATTCCCCCCCCCCACAGCCATATTCCAAGCCACTTCAGGAATTTGAGACTTGTGGGGGCGCAAGGCAGGAGTGAAACCTGTTACCAAATTTAGTGGAGCTTCATAAATGAAGTCCTCCTCAAGTTGAACTTCGTTCTTGGTAACTTCACGGATGCATTGATGTGGTTTTCTTTGCAGTAAAGCAATTGCCTCCTCCCAGGATACATGTATTGACTTGTCTGTGACAGTCACAATCTGGGAATTTCCTGGTGTTCAAGTTCCAGCCACGGACTAAATAGGATCTAGGTTTTGAAGGGATCAGCCAAGGTCAGATACCTCCTACTACCTGAAATGGGCAAAGTGAGGACTGTCTCAAATTGTATTTCATTCATGGCAACTTCACGGACACATTCACGTAAGTTTTTATGGTAGCAATATGGAAGTGGCTTGCCATTGTGTTCTTCCTGGATGAATTTTTTTTTTAATGTTTCCAACCTTTCCTATAGATCTCGCATTTCACAGTGGTCTCCCATCTAAGTACTAACCAAAGCTGACTATATTTAGCTTTCTGGAATTAGCTATGGTTGGCCAGGTGTTTCTACCTTTTGTAGGTGTTTCATAGGAGGATAAGAGTTTCTTTCACCAGAAAGATGGCTTCTGCAAGCCAAAATGCAAGAGAAAATCTGCTTTTATTCGGATTTTTTTTTTTGGTCCAGGAATTGATGATGTAATAATTCAAACCATGATCTGAAACTTTCAGAACAGCTAATAAAAAATATACCTAGCAACAGCAGGAGATGAATCTTTGTAGCATTCAGGGCTGGTGCTGGGAATGGAAATCTCCATTGGAATAATATTAGAAAAAGGTGTGAGGTTACTCAGGATGAAACCAATGTGCTAACAATCATGGGGATTAACTTTGTGCTGTAGGTTATAGGAGTAAGGATTTACACTCAACAAGTTATAGGACCAGATCAAGAGCTGATGTCTATATTTGCAAAGCGATAAAGCAGTGTTTCTCAGCTGTAGCAACTTGAAGAGGTGTAGTAAGTGGCCGTCCTAAGTAAGCTTGAGCAGGCACTTCCTTGAAGTGGTGAAAAAGTGTTATGGATGGTGAGAAATGATTCTCACAAAACCTCCAACGTGATCCAGAGATTTTGCAGATGCCATAAAATTCCAATTCCACAGGACATTTTAGCAAGTCAGTGGCTCCCTTTATTGATTGTCTCACATAATCACTTCTTGAAACTGGCTAACTATGGTCCTAGTTCCTAAATAATTCCAGCCACAGTAATTTGAATCCAAGTTTCCTCAGGAAAACGCTGACAATAACTTGTGTTCACACAACATGTAGAACCAGCCCAGGATGCATTCATGCAACTCGTAAAGCTGGGTTCCTTTTAACCTTGGCTAAATCTTCGTAACCGGGTATGTCTTCATTTATTCATTTGATTTATAGACTACCTAATTGTGAAGCAGTTCAAGGTGGCATTTATCTCCTTAAATATATTATAGCCACCCACCCCAGCAGAGTCTGGGGATGGCTAAATGTCAATCACATCATAAAACCAAAGAAAGAAGAATCAATAATAAAGGAAATATAAAATAGCACAACGGGGAGCCCAATCCATTTGCAATCAATTTGGTTAGTTTATGGTTCAGTGTCTGTTGTTGCGCAACGCAGGCTATGTGTAGTAATTGTGCTGGTCCACGGTAGCCACACCAACCAATGGTGTTCTTGGCTTTGCTCCAAGAGTTAATATTGGAAAGGAAATGAAGGGATCTCCCTGTGATGTAGCTGGGTCAAGAGACAGTGCCTGTGGCCCAGTGACCGTGTCTGTCAACTAGAACCTAGATCTCCCCAATCTTAGTCCAACACCTTAACCACTGTACCCCACTATCTCTAAAACTCAATTGTCACACGTTCTGTACAAGCCCATCCAACCCATTCTTATACGATGAACACGAATGGCCCAGATATATAGTACCGATCTCGATATTTCTTGGATGGGAATCAGGATGGTTACAGTTCCAGGTATTGCAACAGCAACGGACAGCTGTGGTTTCTCAGCGGCTTCTAGACGATGATTTGACATCAGTAGACAATGCGTTGGTCACGAAATCAGAGCTGCTGCACTGTGTTCCTGGCGAGAACCACACACCTTGGTCTGGACAATTACTTAGCCCGGTCTTTCTGTCTTGGAAGGCTTGGTGTAAGAAGAGAAGTGGTCTGTGTGTGGGGTGTGTGTGTGTGTTGCACACTGACATACACTGGTACTGGTTAACTTTACAAGCTCATTAAAGGCCTTGTCAGCTGTACCCATCTGCTCTTCATCCACCCAAAGTTAGTCTGGCTGCAGACAGAGCGGCTCAAAATATAAGGGGGTCACCAGTGGGAGAGGGCTTTGTAGACAAACCTTCATGGAATAACCTCTGCTGCGTTCGAGATAATGAGATGAAAAATTCTGAGGAAGAGAAGAATGTCTTTAAGTCAGCAGCCTTCGCTTTTCAGACAAACCAGCATACGATGTGCAGTAAATCAAAATCTACATCGGTCTGCACCATGGATTGCAAACCTATTTGGATCCTAAAGCAATTGCGTTGGCCACGAAGGGGGGGGGGGGAATCCAAAATTAGGGTCGAGGAAAAGCCTAATGGGTCTTTGATTTTCAAAGAGAAAGTCGAGTCAATTTATTCGACCTACTCCAGCAGACCCTTTGGGACTGAAAATGTTGGGATGCTCCATAGCCACAGATTTTCAGAACAACCAGAATTGGCTGCCAGGATTGGAAAAAGGAAAAGAAAAAAAAAAGGGGGGGGGTTTACAGATCTGATAAATAGTTTTTTTTCAGGATTTTAATAACAAAGCATGTTTCTGGCACCCTCCAGGGGGTGTGTGTGTGTGTGTGTGTGTAAAACTCAGGATGGCTATTCTGGCAGTGCAATCAAAGCCTCACCCTTTTCATTGTTACTCAAGTAAAAAAGAGATGGGATTTTGATCGTACGGTCATGGCTGCCATTTTGACTTTTTTGACTCCCTTTCCACTGACACCCCATTAGAAACTCCCCATGTTTCCTCTTCATCTGCGTTTTCTACATTCACTTAGAACAGTGTTTCTCAACCTCAGCAGCTTTAAGATGGGCGGACTTCAACTCCCAGAATTTCCCAGCCAGCCATGCTGGCTGGGGAATTCTGGGAATGGAAGTCTGCCCATCTTAAAGTTGTTGAGGTTGAGAAACACTGACTTAGAGGTTCTAGACTTTCTGCCTGCTGCAGGTATTTCCTAAAAATAATTTTTCCTATTAAAATAACACAAGCTGGGTTTTCTACAAGTTGGACCCAAATTATTACTCATATTCATATTCATATTTTACCCCACCTTTCTCCAGGAATGCAAGATGCTTCCTCCAAAACTGATTTCCGTGGGCATCTCGTGGCTGATTGCATGGATCCACTGAAGGCCTGGGGCCACATGCAAAGGTTGAATTTGAACGGAGGGCCCAGCGAACGAAAGCCTGGGGGAGAAAGGTCACTAAGCGGGGACGCTGATACTCCTTTCGTCCACGAAGAGGAGAAGATTTCTCAGCACGTTCTCTCCAATCTTGACAAGCCTGAATGCAACGTTACATTAAGCAGAAACAGCCCATTAAGCAGCGGGACTTGACTATGTACTTACGCCTGTCATGGCAAATCCGAGCTGAAAACCTCCGAAATAGGCATGAGAAGAGGTTTGCTCTTTCCCCTAATCTCTCCGGCTGTCAGTCCCGCTGACGCAACGGTGATAAATACAAATTTGCTCTGTCCTGGAGCCGTTCCAGTCACGGGCCGAACTGCTGCAGGTTTCTCCCAGCCCGAGAGCCACCTGCTTGCAACGGATGTCCAGGCAGGCACCGCACTGGAGGAAGGAGTGAGCTGAGTGGACACCAACACCGTGCCATTGCTCAGAAGTCTTCTTTCTTTACAAAAGAGGTGTTTGTTTTTCTATCTTCTGTGCACGGACTTATTTTATTTATTTCTTTATATTTCACATTGGTCACTGCCCACCTCACCATAGAGTGAGTCTGGGAGTTTTACAGTAAAAACAGAATAAACATTAGTTAAAATAGATAAATATTAATTAATTAATTAAAATATGCTAAAAATACACTTCCTGTACGATACTTCCAAGAGGCTGGTATTTATTAGTAATTTATTTATTAATAAACTCAGGGCGCATCGTCAAGGTGCCAGCCATCCCCAGAGTCGGCTGTATCTTTCCTCGCCCCAGGCAAGTTGGCAGAGCCAAGTCTTCAATTCCCTCTGGAAAATTGGGAGGGAAGGGGCCCGCCTCACCTCTGGGGGGAAAGTATTCCATAGGGTGGGGGCAATGGCAGAGAAAGCTCTCCTCCTAGGACCCACCAGTCGACAGTCTCTCACTGATGGGGTCTGCAACATGCCTTCTCTGCCCGACCAGGTGGGACGGGTCGATGGAATGGGGGTTATTTATTTATTTAATACAATTTAGAAACTGCCCAAGTCCAAGTGACTCTGGGCAGCTTACCCTTAAAAAGGCAGGAACAATAAAAAATAAACACATCATAAGTGTCCAGAAAAAAAACCTCTCTACAACTAACACAATATCCTGATTGATTGATTGATTGATTGATTGATTGATTGACTGATTATATGCCATCAACTTGGTGTCAACTCTTAGTGTCCAGATAGACAGACCTTCTCCAGGAAGATCTGTCCCCAACCTGGTCCTACAGGTCTTCCAGCAGCACCCCCATCACCATGTAGCTGAGTCCCTCCACCTTGCTGCTGGTCCTCCTCTTCTCCTTCCTTCCACCTTTCCCAGCATCAGAGCCTCCTCCAGAGATCTAGGTCTTCGCATCATGTGTCCGAAGGAGGATAATTTGAGCCTGGTCATTGGCGCCTTGCATGAAAACTCAGTTGATTTGTTCAGTGATCCATTGGCTTGCTTTCTCGGCTGTCCATGGTATTCTCAGGAATCTTCAGAATATCTTACACTGCAATTAATATTGATAGAATACTTTTTTTCTCTTCCCTCTTCTCAATATTCTAAGCCAATGTTTTTCAAGTTGTGACATGCTGGCTGGGGAATTCTGGGAGTCGAAGTCCACAAGTCTGAAAAACCCTGCTCTAAGCCAGCTAAAAAACAGAATGTTAATAATATCTATTCATATTATATAAACATCACTGTACTGAAACAATACCATGTATCAAGATTTGTAACAACATAATCAAAAGGAAAAAAATAATAATAGAAAAGCAAATATTTAAAAAAAATGCATTTCTAATTAGAAGCGTAAAAACTGTATGGCGGTTTGTATGACTATAGCAAGGCCATTGCAAAGTTTGAAGGAGTTGTAAGTGTTCTGACATTGGAATGATGCTCAGAACCAGCCATTCCACGGTGGGGGGACCCTCCCCCCTAAATTGGAACAGCTCCACTTGGAACACTTCCATTTTTACAATGCACTCAAAAATTAGGATGCTGGTAGCACCTTTTCAGGCCAGCAAACTATGGAAAGATTGGAACAGCACACTGGAATACTTCTTGTAAAATTACCAGAAGAAATCTCACGGATGGGGCATTTCAATCTGGGATCATCTAGCAAACTTCTGTTTCTAATTCCCTAGCTAACGGGGAGGTGTGTGGGCTGGAGAGGGGCCCCAAAAATTGGGTCTGGGTCCCCGATCTGTTGGGTGGACAGTTCCTGGCTCTGAGATATCGATTGACTGCTGGTCCTGCAAAGGTGACACTGCCCAGAAAATAGCAAATAAGTTACATGAGGTGGTGACAGTCACCATAACCTAAAGTCCAGTGAAGGCTGTCCCGTTACCACCCTCAGCAGATATCTAAACTCTAAAATAATTATTATTATTTCCCAGACAGGGAAAACTGAGATGCCGTTATCTCCGTTTTGGTAACTTCGCTCTTCAATTGCTCTTCAACGTCCTCAAAAATCAGGAGGCGTCTGATAATACCTTCTCAGCCTAGCAAATTTTACTAAAAGCTTACGTGAGCCCCAAACAGTTGTTGGGAAAGGCAGGTTTTCACCTCTTTCCAAACCACCAAAAATATAGGACCCCTTTTGGGTCTTGGGAGGCGATGGTGTTCCAGGGGGCAGGAAGCCTGCTTGGGCAAGCCACCCCCATAATCTTAAAACCTTATTAATCTCTTAAGATCCTCTCTATGGTTTCTGCATTGTGCATCTCTGCTTCCCATTTCTCCTATATTCAGGCAGTTTCTCTGTATTTTAGCCAGGAATAGAAAGCTGTCTACCTCAAGGCAGATCCAAATGGGATGGATTTTCCAGATCCTCGGACATCGAGTGCTATTAGGACGGTGGGCTGGGGAAACCAGGAGTTGCCATCCGTGCATGTGGAGTAGGCCAGAAAACTGATCTAGATGCTCCAAAGAGCCACCGGTCTCCCAGGATGCATTACTATTGATATGACCCATGGACAATAGGAGATAAGGTGACAAGCAGAAGATGGCCTAACTGGGGACAGGGGGTGCCTGTGCAGAAAAAGCAGATTTTGTCATCTGGTCAAAAGATTCTCCGTGGGAAAGATTGGAGACGTTGCTGATAGAGATATTCAAAGTCAGTCCATATTGGCTTTTCAGGGAGGGAAAACTGTGTTGTAAAATGAAGGTGGAATGGAGGTGAAAGAAGAAGATTCTGCTCTCGCAGACTTCTCCGTGTTGCATTTTTTACAGCTATGATGCTGGAATGGTCAAAGCTGCTTCACATAGTACTGTATTAATATTGGGTGAACCCATTTCAAGTCAGAAAAATAAGTGTTCAGATGTTTGGACCAAGGGCTGCTTAACCTGGTTAGTTACTCAGGTGCTTAATGTGGTTACTCAATTAAGCCATTTTAAGGCCCGCATAATAAGTTGCACCTTAACCGAACTAAACAAGATGGGTTTCCAAGACACCTTAAGCCACAGAAGAACCCAAGATTTAAATTAACTAAGAATGACATCGGCATTCAGTGGCACATGGTTAGGTGAAAGTTCATAAGGAGCTTAGGTCAAAAGATGCTTCTCCTCTGCCATCTTCACTCCACTCCACCCTCTGTAGTGGAACATCTGCATTCAGCTGCACTTTGAGGGTGTACAGAACAGCAACATCTGTATTCAGCACCACATTCACATGTCCAGAAGAGTAACATCTGCATTCGGCTGCCCATCGGGGTGTCCAGAAGAGCAACATCTGAATCCACTGGGGGAGCTGTCCTCCTTTCAAGAGCAGATGGGCCACTGTCTTGCCTTCTGTCCCCTCCCTGTCTGCCAGGTGACCACATTTGGCCGTCAAAAACTGAATCCCGGGGGAAATTCAGTGCACTGATTGCAATGCCCCGAGGATGCTGGGCTCTTTCTCAGGCAACGATGGCACCTGGAAATGCCGTTCCTCCATCTCCATTCTCTGTTACATTCGGCATGCAGGAAAAGGGTGGGGTGGGGAGGACAAGCCCACGGCAGAAACAAATTGAGGTGGGCAAAGGAGGAGAGGAGGAAAGTCCTCCCCCAGAACGCTTGAGTGGTTTTGCTCTGCGGCTCTGTTTTCTAACAGGAAACAAGGCTGTTCCCTCTGGGAGCCCTCGATCACTTTTCTAATGAAGCCACGGTTAATTGCCTTCAGATTGCCGCTTCCTCCCCCCAAACCTTCCCCTGACCACCCCCAACCCCCAGCTTCACGTGCAGCAGCTGCAGGCTGAAAAATGGGCTTTTTGCTTTGGCCTACACAGCCGCAACAAGAGCGGTGCGTGAACGGGTTGCACTTCTCCCACGGACCTCGTGCCTGCAGATCAGGCATGTACCATGTGGGAGAGGGGCTTGGGGAGATGTCAGAGCAGGACATGCTGAGTTCACTGGACCAGAGACCATGCTCAGAAATGGACGATTAGGCTCAAATGGGGGGAAGTAAAGTCATGAGTGCAGCCATAGTCTTAGTACGTTGTGTGAATCAGGCTATCCTGGTAGGGTTCATTTGGAAGTGATAGGTAAACACACAGGGAACCGGGAGTGATCTCTCCCACGCTCCATCCCTCTGCCAAACCCCCATTAACCATGACCAAACTTTAGATGTCTCTGGATTCTGGTGAGTGTGGCGGAATGTCAGATCTGAGATCCGATCCTGGATGAGCAGGCTGACCTGGTGGGTATTACTGAGATCTGGCTGGGTGAAGTGAGGGAAGGGACCCTCTCTGAAATGTGCCCAGAGGGGTTTCGGGTTTGGCAGAATGGTTGCTAGTGTCTATTAGGAGACTCTGAAAGACGTCAGGGGCACCACTCTGCAGATAACTGAAACCCTACTTGTGAGGCTGGGCCTTAGGGATCCATTGGGAGATCTGCTATTGTAGATCTGCTTCCTTGCCCACTCTGTTTGAGACCATCTCCAGGTTGACAGTGGAGTTCCCCACACTTATGATTCTGGGGGACTTCAATCTGCCATCCTTGGGGCAAACTTGGAGGCAGTATGGGGGTTCATGGCCACTGTGATGACCCTGGACCTGATCCAGTTTTTCAGGGCCCGACCCACAGGGGGACCCACATATTGGATCTGGCTTTTCTCTCGAGTCAGTGGCTACATGATCTGGAACTCGGGGATGTTGCCATCTGTCCCTTGTCATGGACGGATCACAACCTGGCGAACCTGGAGTTTACTGTAGCACCTCATCTGCAGGGTGGTGGGGTCTAGGCACCTAATTGCACCTTCTGGGTTTCAGAGGGAACTTGGGGTTCTTCCTGAGATCTTGATATTATTATTATTATTCCTGAGCCTATCTTGTGGAGATAGGGGTAGAGAAAAAGGCTTATTTCTCTGTCCTTATTGTATCCTCCCAGTATTGGCCAGCAATCCTATTCAGGGCAGCCTGGTCCCTTCTGGATCAGGAGGGATCAATGGAGCATCTGCGGGGAATAGTAACTGTTTTTGACACCTGGTGGATAAAATTGCTCAGATTTGCTTGGAGTTGGACTCCAGCTGGGCAGGTCCTATGGAGGTGACTGGGATACAGTCTTGCAATGTTATCTGGGAGGAGTTCAAGCTTATTAGTCCCCAGCGAGTGGACAGGATCCCTGGAGTTGTAGGTGGGACCACTCTTGTCTTAGATTCACGCCCCTCCTGGTTGGTTAGGGCCTCCAAGAATGGAATATGTGGGTGGGTCCATGAAGTGTTAAATGCCTCTTTGAGAGAGATGGTTCTGCCAGGCTTGAAAGTGGTGGTGGTTCACCCCCTCCTCAAGAGGCCATCCTTGAAACCTATGGTTTTGGTTAATTTCGAGTCTCTAATCTTCCCTTTCTGGGGAAAGTTCTTGAGAAGGTGCTCAGCCTCCAGTTTCAGAGGCCCCTGGAAGAAACCGATTATCTGGACCCTTTCTAGTTGGGATTCAGGCTGGGGTGCAATACTGAGATGGCTTTGGTCATGCTTGTTGATGACTTGTGGTGAGGAGGGTCATCTTTATTGTGGTCAAAGTTCAGTCGCTACTCCCAAATGCTGTAGCTAATGTAAAGCTAGATGGCCCAATGTCTCACATTTGCCAGTAAAAAAGGTTTTGCTGAAAGGGTGTGATGCAACCTTAACCTGAAATGAAACACTGGTTAGTGAAATAACACCGTGGTCTACTTTAAATGGCAGTGTCTATCCAGGATGGTGAAGTGGGGGAATCCTTCTGTTCTCAGCAATTAATTCATTGACACACTTTTCTTTAAGGAGGTGAGAGTTCCTTTCTTCCTAGTGGGTGACCCAAATAAGTGTATTCAGGCAGGGATCACTTAAGGAATTGGATGAGATGCAGATCCTTGTTGGCAGTACTGGGTAGGGAGAGGATCAAAGGGGATAAGAAGTGTATTTTTCTTCCAGATGCTAGAAAATAGTCAAGAAAATTTTCTGCTGCCAAAATTTCCAGGCAAAATGTTCTGCTTTGCTTTACACCAGTGTCTCTCAACTTCAGCAAGTTTAAGATGCATGGACTTCAACTCCCAGAATTCCCCAGGGGTTCCCCAATGGCTGGGGAATTCTGGGAGTTGAAGTCCACGCATCTTAAACTTGCTGAGGTTGAGAAATTGTGCTTTAGACTCACAAAGAGAGTTTCCTACCTGGGTAGACTTTATTCCTAGGTGTGTTTTAATTTTAATTTTTGTCTCTTGTTTAAAAAGTTAGCTGGGTACAACATGTCCAATTTTGTTTCAGAGGAGAAAAGAGAACATAGGGAATCCCTGAAAATAATGGTTTATTCCATTTCTACGGCTTTGTAGCAGCATGTCTACGGAGGTGGAACTTCAGTTGTGAAGATAAAATGCTTGTTGATGGATTCATTGGTGGAAGAAGATCCTTGGAGATGGGCATGGGGGTTCATTTGCCCCTGGCAAGGGACTGAACCCACAGGGCCTACCGGAAAGGCAGGCAGACATCAGTTATGGGCAATGCTGAGATCCTGCAACCAGCCAGCAACTGCAGAGTCACATCTGTCCTATTTATGTACAGTATTTTTAGCAGGCTTTGGTCAGCTTCTACTTAAGATCGACAAATCTGCAGCTTATCAACAGTTTCCAAGACTTGTGTTTTGGAACCGTCAGTCATTTCAGCCTTTATTTCATATTAATGTTATCAATGTTAAGCTTAGTTTTATTATAGAGAGAGAGAGAAAGAGAGAGAGAGACAAAGAGAATGAACACCAGATATATTTTTATAAATATTTCTGTGTATATGTTTCAATACAAAATAAAATATGTACATCAACAACGATGCTCTTCTAACAGGACTTTGCATCTCAGTCCAGCATTTTGGGGTGAGGTTTTAGTGGACAAGGATAAAAACTGACTTCATTGTCTGGAATTCATACAGAGTTTCCTGCAAGGCGTTTTCCATCTCTTTTTTATTACAACCACAGAGGATGTCTCAGAGCAGAAATGCTTAATTTTTCAGGCCAATACTGTCATGTCCCCGCTTCCAAAAACAGGCCAGGCCAGACCTGGCCATAGCCTGATGTGATTAAATTGAATGAAAATTTATTTGTGCAATTGTTAAATTTATACCGTGCCTTTGTTCTAGGCATATGTGGACAATTCGTGCTACACTGGAATCTTTTCTGATCGTGACTGCTAAAAATTAAAAATTGTTTAAAAGAAAAAAGGGGGAAAACTCATGATGTTCCCCATCCCAAAACCCTCAGCCCTGGGCAAGTGACTGCCTCTGGCCACAAGAAGGTTGCATCTGCAGAAGGGGAAGGGGTCCAGAAAGTGAAGATGGTGGTGCTACCACACAATTGAAACCCCTCCCCTTTAAAAATGTGTGCCTGTCAGGTCCAGCCCAAGAGCAACGGTGAAACACTCCAGTTGAGTTCAGTTCCTTTATTTGCTTACATCTCATAGGCAGAATCTTGCCAGACTAAATCTATACGACTGCAACTAGTGGAGATACCCCGGGAGATTCTAGGGAGAGGCTACCCTGAACCTCTTTCGCTTCCCACGCTCCCCCTGCGGACTGTGTTGCCTCTTGTCTCCTTTCCCCTCCTGGAATGCACCCCCTCCTTCCCGATAGCCTTGATCTCTGCTGCAGTCCACCACAGTGACAGGCTTTAATTGCATAGTGATAGGTGCCATCTTGACTTTTCTGACCCCCCCAGGTGCCCCTTTGCCCAACCCATTGGAAGAGCTGAATTAAACAGGCACACTATATTTCCCACCCAAGTACTTGTTGGAAGGAAGGAAGGAAGGAAGGAAGGAAGGAAGGAAGGAAGGAAGGAAGGAAGGAAGGAAGGAGGAAGGAGCGAGCAGCAAGTAAGCAAGCAGGAAAGACAGAAAGACAGAAAGAGGGAGGGAGGGAGGGGAAGAAGGAAGGAAGGAAGGAAGGAAGGAAGGAAGGAAGGAAGGAAGGAAGGAGCGAGCAGCAAGCAAGCAGGAAAGACAGAAAGACAGAAAGAGGGAGGGAGGGAGGAAGGACTGTACAGAAGGCCGTTGATTGTTCCCAATGATTTTTACTCTCATTTCGTCTCACACAACTAGTGCTATGCCATCAGTGGCGTGGAAGGGCGAATCCAAACATCCCCCTGCAGATTACTTCTCTCCCTGCTTGCAAGGTTCAATAAACTCGGCTCCATGCATCTCGTTTCACTGTTTGACATCCCAACCTTGTCATTCAACGCTAATATTCCCTATATCAGCAGCCAGCTAGAACGCTGCGAGGGGAGACAGAAATGATCATGGATACTAACCCATTTGTTTGTTTATTTATTTAACCCGTGTGTTTGTTTTGTAGAGCAGCAGTCGAAGCAGTGGTCAAATAAACAGTTTGGCCTTGGGCTGTAAATAAACAAATGAACCAAACTCAACGGTTGCCCAACTGATTACTAGTTTCCTCCTTTGGCCTCATTGTTGCAAGTGGGCAACAATTTTTGAAGGGGACGCAGGCTGTTTGGGGCCACGTGCTGTACACCCTGGAGCGAAGTGAGGCTCTGGGTTTCAGCCAGTTAAGAATGGGTACCCAAAGAGAGAGAAAACAGCCCTGGGGTCTGAGTTAACACTTAAATTGTCTGCTTGTTCCCTTTTGGTCACACAGGTCCTGCAAAGCTCTGAGGCCAGGGTTTGCAAAGCGTTGGATACATCCAAAAGTCAGATTGGCTGAATGGGATGCTGGATATAGTCCAACGCATTTGGAAAGCGCCAGGCTGGTTCGGTTGGTGGAACAAGATGGCTTTCAAGTCTAAGACAGAGCATCCTTAATTCAAAAATTCCAAACCTGTCTTGCAATCCTTCAAAGTCCAAATGTCCGAAAGTCCAAGTTACTGAAATCTTTCAGCTGTAGTGACTGCATTTACACAACCCACTTTATCTGGGCCCTGATCAACCAACTTTTTATGGCTTGGCTCCTTAAAGCAGCCAGATCTGTTTTCAGGGTTGCACAGAAGCCTGAAACAAAAAGACACTGCTGCTTTAAAGGGATGCTGCATCCCTGCATTCTTATACCTCTTCTGCATCTTTTTTGATGTCGACATCACCCGAGTAGAAACAATCCACCTGGCTTTCTTTGCTCCTCCTTTTCTACCTCTCTTGATGTTTGTGAAGTACTCACAATATTACTGACCATAATTTGAGACCACCGATTCAGATTAAACCACAGTGTCCACGTTCACACCTCATGCTGTGACCCATTTTGCCACAAACCAACTACATTAGAGAGAAGTATATTTTGTGAAACCCAGCCATTCTGATTTCTAAACCAAGTTTTAGGACTTTGTCTTATCTGGGAAGCCAATCACAGTTTATTCAGAAAGTCTTATAAATTCACAGTAGCCTAGCAGATTGCATGGATTTAATGGATTTGTTCTGCTGGGCTTAACGAGGCCCATGCTCAACGGCTACACTTAAAATAATGTGTGGCTGAGATAAATATCGCTTTGAGTGGCTAGCAAGAGCCATATTATACAGGTAGTCCTCGACTTATGACCATTCATTTAACAACCATTTGAAGTTACTGCAGCACTGAAAAAAGTGACTTACGACTGGTCCTTGTACTTATGACCATCGCAGCGTCCCCAGGATCATGTGATAAAACTCGGGCGCTTGGCAACCGGCATGTATTTATGACGGTTGTCGTGTCCTGGGGTCATGTGATCACCATTTGTGACCTTCCCAGGGGGCTTCTGACAAGCAAGTCAACGGGGGAAGCCAGATTTGCTTAATGACTGCGGTGCTTCACTTAACCGGGGCATAAAAAGGTTGTAAAATCAGGCACGACTCACTTGACTGCATCGCTTAGCAGTGGAAGTTCTGGTCCCAGCTGTGGATATAAGTCGAGGACTACCTGTATTCTAAATCTGCTCATTCCTTTTTTGTAGGAATTGGGGTAGTGGATGTGAGAGCAATTTACAGGCCCTAAACTGAGTACAGTGAGTCTAGAGTTTGATCAAAGTAGACTTAAGGATGGAGCAATGTGCTGGAGAAGATGGTTTTCCATTAAATGGAGTGTTGCTGGACCCGAAGATCACTGCACGGAGTTGTGGTTTATATGAGGTGATAGGGCTTCCAGATCCCAGATGACCCTAGGGTGGTGTTTGCACCATACGCATTGCTGACCTGACCCATTTTCTGGATTCACACAGCACACAAAACTGAAGCTAGCCAAATTGCGCAATACAGGAAAAGACACACAGACAAAAATCTAACGAAGCTTAGCTCCAACCACGCTTTGCCTCAGGGGCTGAATGCAGCTGCTGGATCTTTAGTTGGAGGGGGCCAGGGGGCTACCTTGGAGAAGGCATCCAGAAGCTGCTAGGACAACAGCAGGGGCAGAACAAACATGCATTAAGCCCAGAGAACTGGGAAAGTATTGGAAAAAAACTCAGCCTGGCTACCCTCAAATTCCTGGGGTAAAAGTGGGAGGAAAGGAAAAACACAGACAGACCAGCAAGACTCTGTTACTATAGCCCAGGGTTTGCCAAACTTGGCAACTTTAACTTGTGCGGACTTCAACTCCCAGAATTCCCCAGCCATGGAACTTTGAGATGCAAGAATTCGGGAGCTGAAGTCCATCCATTTGGAAGACATCCCCCAGGGTCAAATGGGGCTCCCGATTTTCCTACATCAGGGGTGTCCACAGGGTCTACTTAAAAAAAAAGTCAGCTGTGAAATTGAAGCTCCGCCTCTTAGGGGTGTTGCATAAAAAACAGGCGGAGCCTTGTGGACACCCCTGAATTTTGGGGCAACTGCAAATCCCTTTTGCTGCCCCTGTGCTGTTTTTACTCTGCTGGATTCAGTTTTTGCAAGTGTATTTATTACATTTAATATAATTTAATGCTTTTAGTGTATTTAATGAAACGTTCTGCAAGGCAGATTTACTGAATGGATCCAATTTATATATTAATATTATATTAATATATAAGGATCTCAGAATTGTTGAGAGATGGGCAGCATACAAGTTTAATTAATAATAATAATAATAATAATAATAATAAAATTTGAAAGGTACCGAGCACCATCTTTCTGAGTTTGATATTGACCCATAAACTAACTAAACAGCCTGGCTTTGTTAATACACACAGAGAACAAAAATAAACAAACACACACACAAAAAACAGGTAGTCCTTGTTTAGTGACCACAATTGGGACTGGCAACTCAGTTGTTAAATGAAGCAGTCATTAAATGAAACCATGACAGTGCGTATTACCTTCCTTCAGCTTTCCTTTGCTTTACAGCAGTGTTTCTCAATCTCAGCAACTTTAAGATGTACAGACTTCAACTCCCAGAATTCCCCAGCCAGCATAAAGTTGCTGAGATTGAGAAACACTGCTTTACAGAAAAAGTTTGTCAATGCAAGAATTGGTTGCAAAGTTCCTTTTTCATCACTGCTGTAACTGTGAACAGTCACTAAATGAGGCAGTCGCTAAATGAGGACTACCTGTACTAAGCATACTCAGCACGGGGTGACTTTGCTAACCTGAACACTACATTTTAAAGCTCTTTCTGATTATAGACTCCCCCAGCTGGAAGGAGTCCTTGAGGCCATCTAGTCCAACCTTTGCTCCAGGTACAAATCCAGACGGAAGCATCAGTGCTCAGCCTCTGCTTGAACACACCCAAAGAAGGAAAGTCCACAACCACAACGTCTTCCCCACTTGGACACTTTTCCTAACATCTAACTCCTTTATTTTGCCTCTCCTCTTTATTCTTTGCAATCCCGAGGAATATCGGGGGGGAAAAAACAGCATAAAAAGCCTCAGGACTCTGTCAGTCCCAGAGGATCACCCTCTGAGGAAACTGGAGCCGAAGGGAACGAAATTTGGTGTAGAGATTGAAAATTCACCAGCCCTGAACTGGCGGGAGGGGCTGCAGAGAAGGAAAAAAAAAATCCTGAAAAATCCCCTCCCATTCATCTCTCTGGGTTGGAATGTTGGCACCTGCTCCATTCTAAGCCCCTCCCTCTTCCTTCCTGGTCACATGACTGGAGGGGCAGTTTTATGAAAGGATGAAAAGCATTCTAGAAGATGCAGACATCCCCTATCTTGGTCTGCGTCATTTTTTCCCTTGATGCCCGTCCCTCCGCTTTTGGGGTCTGCCCCCCCAACTTTTGTTATGTCATCAGACCTGGGGGTCTTTGGGAACCGGAGACCTTCTTAGATGGCTCCACTAGGACTGATATTCTTCTCTCTCCGTGGGGTTTGTGCATTTCAGAATGGAAACTTTTAAAAAAAAATTGATAATGTTTTTATTTTAATCATCGCTTTTTATCTTTTCATCAGGATTGTTTTATTTAATTAACTTAATTTCATTGTTTTGTTTGTTTTGTTTAATTGCTGGACGCCTCCCAGAGTCACTTTGTGTGAGATGGGAGGCTATATAACGTGACATGTCGATAAAAAAAATAAATAAATAAAATGCAGCCCTAGCAGGGGGACAAAGCCAATGAAACGTGTGCATCTTGAAACAGCTGGTGGATGATCGCCTGAAGCAGGGAATGTCTGCTCTGGATGGATCTTCTCAATGTTCTTCTGCCACCTGCATTCATGTCTGGATGTGAAAATAGACAGGGGAAGAGTCCATGCAATGCCTGTGTGGCTTGTATCCATGGATGCTTTGCTCTATCTAACTTAAAAAAAAATGATTATTTTTAATAAATGAAAGGAACCAAACAGCTGGTCAGCTGCCCAGCAGATCAGCAGCCTGTAGCATCATATTTATTTGCAATAATGCCTTTAAGCCCCACAAAGGTTTCACTGGAACAGAAGAGAATATCTTTGATTAGATGGCAAACAGGGCGAGGCCCACAATAGCAACCCTTCTGTGAGTGCCCCCACCGCAAGCTCTCCAAATTCCAGATGTGTCTCTGACCCCCAAACATAGAGATACCATCTGTCTCCCTGGCCTCTTTCACGGGAAAAATCAGCAGATATAAAGGAGCGAAGGGAGGGGAAGAACCTTCCAGCAAAAATCAGATGTTGGCAGGGCTGAAAGAGCGAACAGAAGAAAATCTTGGGGGCTGGCATTTCCTTTGGGTCTTTCCAGGCAATGCTGCCAGGTTAAAAAAAAAAAAAAAAGAGCAAAATGGAGATTTTGTTAAAGGTGAAAGGAAGCAAAGCTAGAAGATAAACCATTCCAGGGGGGGAAAGCACTGCAAAGTCACTTTGTCTGGAATTGACCATCATTCTCCCCAGGATATGGTGTCCACTGCATTACAGCAGAACAGCAAATGTTCTCCTGCATCATGTTCATGCACTTTATGGAAAGATGCTCTCTGCCCCACAACCCATTATTACACATGAGGCCGCTTGCAGTCTGAGATCCCAAAAGGCAAATGTGGGAGGCCAGGATAAAACCCAAGATTGTTCTTCTCTGTGAACAAGATTTCCTTCCACGATAATGCCTTCTTGGCTAGGTTCAAAGTCCTTGCTTTCACAGAACTTCATGGATGGGCCTTTTCGTCGGCGACAAGCAATTGTTTGAAAAGATCATTCAAAAGATGCAATCCCTGTTGGTCAAAGATCAGGACCGGTTTGTTTTGACCAGGCCCGGACTTTCTTGCAAGGAAGCTTTTCCTCCTTGTTCAAAGGGTCCTTGGGGGAAAGAGGGCGTGCACACCTCCCTTGGCACACCAGGAAGCAGCGGAGAGGCGTGGAGGAAGCTTCATTTGCACACGTACCTCTCGACAGTCCGCTCACACTTTTTGCAGGTGACATAGCAACACCAGTGATACTTGCAGTGGCACCGCTCCACCACCTTGTCCATGTAAGGATTGTAGCCACGCCCACAGCACATCAAGTCACAACTGTCGCTGCCGTTGGAAGTTTTGTTGCACTGCCTGGAAGAGAGGAAACGATACCTGGTGAGGATGGACCAAGGCTCTGTTGGTTGCACGGTGGCCCTTCTAGAGCCCGCCCCCCCCCCTTTACAAGGGGAGAAAATAATTACCTGCACAACAAGCAGTCACATCAAAGGCTATTAATTTCCTTTCTCTTTAAGTCAAGTCACCTTTGAGTCAAGCTTGACTCCTGTTGAATTCATGGCTATGAAGCCTTCTTGACAACATTACGGAAGCAGCTAATCGCTGCTTTTTCCAAGAGACTCCCCCATCTAGCCTACAGCTCTGGATCTTTCCAGTGTTCACAGACTCCAGATCTGTTCATTTTCTCAGGATCAGCCAAGATCAGAGAAAGAAGATAAAGTATAGTTACCACCATGATTCCTGGTGACCACAGGAACACCAGAGAATCCATCTACATGGCAAAAAAATATCTGGAGGTGCAGGGGTGTGGTCACAAAAGTCAAGATGGCAGCCACAATGGTGTAATCAAGCACAGCTTCAATTGCACCATCGTGGCTGCCAATCTGACTTTTTTGACCATGCCCTGCAGACACCCTTGTGGAGATCACTTGCTGTTGCCTGCTTGCCAGATGATCTTTTGACTTCCAATCTAGCCTACCATGCTGGTTTTTCCTAGTGGTCTCCCACCTGAGGCCTAATCCAGCCTTCCCCTGCTTAGCTTCCCAGCCCAGACAAGGAGCCACCATGCCAATTCATTCAAATTCAGCTTTGATTGTGGCACTCCCACTTCTTTGTACGTCATTCAGAAGTAGCTCCAAAAAAGTGCACACCCCAATTCTATGACTCCACCACATCTGCTCCAATGAAAAGCTGTTCTTGTGGAAATTTATGCCAACCCTTGAGCCCAAAAAGTCTTTACAACATTGTGTGTCATGCCACACATTGCTGGCTTGTAACCACAGTCTAGTTCTCCTGGAGTTCATGGTTAGAACAAACAAGGAATCAAACAAGAGCAAGGAACTGTAAAAAGCTGAACCAGCTAACTCCCCTCCCCTCCCCTCCCTCCCTCCTTCCTCCCCTTCTCTTCCCTTCCCCCCTTCCTTCCCCCCTTCCTTCCTTCCTTCCTTCCTTCCTTCCTTCCTTCCTTCCTTCCTTCCTTCCTTCCTTCCTTCCTTCCTTCCTTCCTTCCTTCCTTCCTTCCTTCCTCCCCTCCCCTCCCCTCCCCTCCCAACACTCTTTTCCAAAATGTACTGAAAAGGGGTTGCTTTGCACAAAGCCATCATTTAACATCCAATCAGCCTGGTGAAGAAAACTGGGGAGGGGGGAGCCGGCCTCACCACAGACCCCTCTGTGAAGGGGCGGAAAGGAATCCAGCAAGATTTATGGGAGCCTCCCTCCGGAGGCAGCGCGCTGGGATTGATGAAGTGCTGAGACCTTGCTCTGGGTCCAACCGTGTATTATTTCTGATTCTGCTGGGCCTCCTGTTTGTTATTCCAGATCTCCATTCTCCAGGTTCAAGTCCTGCCCCCCCCCCCCCCCGTCCCCATCTCTCTTAAGGTTCTTTTTTAGAGCAAGCCTGGGAAGATGCATAAATATTTAGAAATCCTTGGAAAGCTCCAGAGGCATTCTTCACAAACTCTGCTCCATCCTGAGCCAGCGCCAACGATTTGTGGCCACACGCTGTGTGTTTGTCTAGTGCTGGACGGAGCGCGGAGTTGTCTGCACGTTTGGGGTGTCAGGATGGCCCCCAGATGGGGGGAAACCCTCGTCCTTCCGCACAGTCTCTCCTACACCAATTGGCAGAGAAGAGGAGCAAGGGTTCCCTGGCTTTATTAGGTCCCCAAGAAGCGAAAATGCCCGTCATAATAGCAGAGAAGGGACTGCGTGGGGCAGTGCACGATGGATGAGGTTATCCCTAGAGGCGCTCAACATTGACCCCTAATTCTAGGTAAAAAACAAAAAAATGTAATTGCTGTGTACATGTAACTTGCAATGCTCCAAATAACCATATCATGGCTTAAAAGGAGGTCTGGGTTCCCCACCGTGCAAAGACAACATCAGCCTGTTAACCCTGGCTTAACAAAGCACATTTTCTTTGCTCCCCAAACGTGGGATGCCCCAACTCAGAATCCATCTTTGGGTGCAACGTGATGACCTGGGTCATACAATGTGCTAAGTGGGCTTGCCAGAACATGCCAGTTTTTTAATTGCAGGTAGTCCTCATTTAGCGACCACAATTGGGACTGGTCACTCGGTTGTTCAGCAAAGCAGTCACTAAATGAAACTGCAACCGTGCTTACGATCTTCCTTCAGCTTTCCTTTGCTTTACAGACCTGTGAAGGTTGTAAATGTGAGGATTGGTCACAAAGTTCCTTTTTCATCCCTGTCATAACTGCAAATGGTCACTAAACAAGGCAGGCATGAAATGAGGACGACCTGTATAGATTTTGTTTAGGAGAAGAGAGGCGTACTAACTTTCCAGTGTTTCAGTAAGCCTCCTTTACAGCTTAAATTGTGGAAAAAGGTAAACACTGTGGCCTAGAACAAAGCAAAACTCAATCGCGTTGCCAAGTCTGAGTTGAGGCTGCAAAAATGTAGCTGGAGTTGATGACATTTTAGGCCAACTGAAGTTCTCAGAAAGCGGGAATGTTTAGGAATGAATATGAGCTGGACTCTGAGTGACTGCATGGATACATCCAGGTTGTTTTCTTCACAAGGATTTAGAAATGATTTTCTGTTGCCACTTTCTGAGATATTTTGTTGACTTCCCAGTCTCATCTACAGCTTGAGATTTCCTAGTGGTCTCCCATCCAAATACTAACCAAGGCCAGCCCCACTTAGCTTTTCTTTTAAATTTTTTTTTAAAAAAATGTACATTGATTCAAAAGACAAATCAAAAGAAAGAAAAGAGAAAAGAGAGAAAAAGAAAAAAGTGCAAGGAAAGAAAAAGAAAACCAAAGTTAAGAAATATACAAATGACTTCCGACCTTCAGTTACAATCTTATTGTCCCTCCTCCCTTTTAAATATTTTGCAAATCCCCTTACCCCCTCATTTAATCTGCATCTTTCTTAATCTTCAAGCCCATAAATCATCAATTCATTTTTTTATTCTTTCAGCAAAAAGGCCATATAAGGTTTTCAGTCTTTCCAAAAAAAAAAAAAAAATGTTGTTAGTTCTCTGACCAAACAGACCAGTTTCGCCATTTCTGCAAATTTTGACATTTTCACAATCTGTTCCTCCACTGTGGGAATTTCGTTATTCTTCCCCCCACTTAGCTTTTCAATATCAGCCAAATGCTGATACCCAGCTAGGTGAATTTGCTGGAGAGCAGGGTTGCAAATGTCTTAAAAAGAAAATAATAATAATCTCCTCCATACTCTGTAATTTATCACCATTTTTTTTTTATTTTTGGCGTTTCAGGATTATTATCCACCATAATGATCACAGCTCCTTACTTTGTCTAATGCTAGAAGAGGGAACAGACAAGACTTTCCATTCCCCCTCTCGCCCTAAAACGGTGTTTCTCAACCTCAGCAACTTTGAGATGCGTGGACTTCAACTTCCCAGCATGGCTGGCTGGGGAATTCTGGGAGTTGAAGTCCACGCATCTCAAAGTTGCTGAGGTTGAGAAACACTGCCCTAGAATCACAGAGACAAAAAGGCTATTTGCAAAAGTCAGCACCCACTAAAAAACTCAGAGGGAAATTGGAGAAGTTGCTGAATTGTGCCACAAATGAACTTTAAACAATTGCTATCGCTGTGCAGCACCACCAGTGCAGCTGGGAGAGGGGGCCAACCTGCAACATTATGATTTTTTTTCCATTCAGCTTAAAGCCTGAGCCAGCTTGAATTTCTCCTTGCCAAGAACAAAATACTTCAGACTGAAACAGACTCTTTTGCTTTTATTGTTTTGGAGTCAATAAAGGAAATTGTGTATGGCATCAAGTTGTTAATGCAGCCACGAATCTAACTTTAGCTGGGGCAGCCATTCCCCAGAGGGGGTGGAAAACTAAAAGATTTGGAGGGGCCAGGCAGAAGGAAGGAAGGAGAAGGAGAAGGAGAAGGAAGGAGGAAGGAAGGAGAAGGAAGGAGAAGGTGAAGGAAGGAGAAGGAGTAGGAGAAGGAGAAGGAAGGAGAAGGAAAAGGAGAAGGAAGGAGATAGAAGGAGAAGGAAGGAGAAGGTGAAGGAAGGAGAAGGAGAAGGAGAAGGAAGGAGAAGGAAGGAGAAAGGAAGGAGAAGGAAGGAGAAGGTGAAGGAATGAGAAGGAGTAGGAGAAGGAGAAGGAAGGAGAAGGAAAAGGAGAAGGAAGGAGAAAGAAGTAGAAGGAAGGAGAAGGTGAAGGAAGGAGAAGGAGAAGGAGAAGGAAGGAGAAGGAAGGAGAAAGGAAGGAGAAGGTGAAGGAAGGAGAAAGGAAGAAGAAGGAAGGAGAAGGAGAAGAAGAAGCCACCAAGAAATTTTAGAGCTATAGGCTAGACTAAAAACTATAATTAAAAAAAAAAAAGCTAGAACAAGGCAATTCCTTTGCATCTTGCAGCTGGTTAGTTTATCACTGGGAGCTGAGCTTCATTCAAGGGAAATTTCACCTTTTTCTTTAACCTCTGAAGACCATCATCGAATCCTGAGGTTTGAAGGCACGCTTGAGACCATCCAGTCCACCTGCTGCTCAGTGCAGGCATCCCCATTCCAGCGCCCCAGAGAGACGGAGGGAGGGAGACGGCTGTCCAGCCTTTGCTGGAACACACCCAATGAAGAAAAATTCACCCATCTCCTTTTGCCGTTTCCTGTCTCGGGGTGATCTGAAACCAGCCATGGGAACCGAAAGATAAGGCTGCTTCTCTTCCCAGCCTTACGGCTTATAGCAGGGTTCCTCAACCTCAGCAACTTTAAGATGGGTGGACTTCAACTCCCAGAATTCCCCAGCCAGCATGGCTGGCAGGGGAATTCTGGGAGTTGAAGTCCACTCATCTTAAAGTTGCCAAGGTTGAGGAACCCTGCTCTAGCCCTTTAATACAGATGGGAGATCTATAGGATCTGAAAAAGAGAGCAGGACCTATTTGCAACAGCACCAACAACAGGTTAAGAAACTGAATGTCCCTAAAAGGTTGGGCATGTTTCATTTGGGCTCTCTGAAGGTGTGCTCAAAACAGTCAAAATGGTACTTTGTGGCAGCCCCAAAAAAGCAGGCAGAGCTTCAGTCGCACTTGACTTTTTCAACCTCATCTTGTGGGCAGCCCTGTTGGGTGGCTGTCCATTCTGGCATTTTCTTGAAAGGAAGGGGAAGAAGAGGAAGAGGGAGAGGGAGAGGGAGAGGGAGAGGGAGAGGGAGAGGGAGAGGAGGAGGAGGAGGAGGAGGCGGAGAAGAAGAAGAAGAAGAAGAAGAAGAAGAAGAAGAAGAAGGAGGAGGAGGAGGAGGAGGAGGAGGAGGAGAAGAAGAAGGAGGAGGAGGAGGAGGAGGAGGAGAAGGAGAAGGAGAAGGAGAAGGAGAAGGAGAAGGAGAAGGAGAAGGAGAAGGAGAAGGAGAAGGAGAAGGAGAAGGAGAAGGAGAAGGAGAGAGGAGGAGGAGGGAGGGAGGGAGGGAGGGAGGGAGGAAGGAAGGAAGGAAGGAAGGAAGGAAGGAAGGAAGGAAGGAAGGAAGGAAGGAAGGAAGGAAGGAAGATTGGTTCAACTTGCCTATAGTTCATTGTTAGTGTTTGACTGGTCGTTTGTTCTAACCAGGAGCCATTATCAAGAATGATCACAGGTTTCTCAACCTAACCTAATCTTTTAGGAAAAAGACATTTTGCAGGGCCCAGCTTTGATCACTCAATCTCTACTCCTTTCTTCCTGGAATTCCCATGTAAGAGAAGACATGGCAGGAAATTTCAACGGAGGAAAGAATCTCACCCAGCTAATCCAACCGGCCACGTGCAAGTGTGAAATTGTTCCCCATGGTAAATGACAGAACACTACTGATAAATGAACACTCCTAGAATTATCTCGACCATCCTTCTAAGAAATCCAAACTTCTCTTAACAAGATTCCAAAATTCACCCTTCCTTCCTTCTCCTATTTATTTATTTTTCTCCACCACCCCCCTCCTCCGATTCTGGATCATTTTTGCACTACTGGTCTGGAAAAGTAGCTCTCCAGTCCTGCTGCATTCCAGGTGGAATGGATTAAACAGAGATCTTGGCTTCCAACTTCCATCCATACCCATCCTGCTACCCCCTTTCAGGGTAAGCTACATTATGCAGAGCTCAGAGGAGGAATAAGACCTAGGAAGTCAAAGAAATTAAAGGTATAAGATAAGGAAAACACCAACCCCATTCACAAAACCTCTCTATGCCTTTCAATCTTTACAAACCCTCCTTCCTTCATTTGCCACTTCCTATCTTGCTATTTTGACCTTTTCATTTCTCAGCTCTCTTTTTAAGTGCCCCCTTCCCACCACATTCGACTCACTTTGAGGTCTCTCCTGACCTGTACAATTCCCCAGTGGCTGGAAAACAAAACACAGCTATTCTGGCTTCTTTTGAACAATGTTCATTCTTCACAATCGATCACGTTCTACCTACAAGAGGTGTGCACTATTCAGATCCCCAGAAAGGTGTTTCAGATCCCACATGGGCATGCCTCCTTTACCTGTCCGCAGCTCTTTAAAACAGGGTTCCTCAACCTGGGCAACTTTAAGATGGGTGGACTTCAACTTCCAGAATTCCCCAGCCAGCATTCAATACCAACTCCCTCACTTGCTCTATTTTTTTTTTTTTTTACAATATATGTATAGCTTGCAAATATTCTTTCTGTTTTCCTCCCAAAGACCACTAGGTTATTCTTGGATGTTTAATTTTCAGATTTGGGCTCTTGTTGCATCACTCAATCTATCTAACATTTGCGGCAAATCAGTTGGGTTCTCAGCCAGCAACATGGCATCAACTCTGTTCAAAAGTGCACATCCCTGGACGACACACCTCACCAAATGTTCCTTAGACACTTCTTCATAAATGCATAAATAGCCAAGGGAACATCACACCGCTTTGTTGTCTCCCTGATCAGTGTTGAACCATTTGCTAAGAACATCATTTATTCTCATACACCCTTTACTTCTATCATATACCACTCTTGGCATATTCAGTGTCTAACCTTCATGTTTGTGCAAAATATTCCTAAATTCGATTCACCTTAAAATATATTGTATCTACATCAACAAATGTGCCATTTCTTTTCCCAATGAGTTGCTGAAGAAGAGGAAAAATTGGCTGCACACTTCTTCCTGGCATGGGGCTTTCCAAATTTTGCTCCTTGTCACTTTTTACACCCTCTCTATCCAAAATCTGCCCAGGACCTTCATGAACACACTTAAACAATTCCCCTGCAGCTTTTGCATTCACTTTTATTTCCTTTACATCACTTTCTCTGACACATTAAGATTGAAACAAACCCACTTTCGACATAATCATTATCCTTCCCAGAGAAATCTCTAGGATCAACTTCCAGCATCCCCTTGTTTCACTTCTTCTTCCAAGATCTACGAGGACAGTACAAGATTCACAAGGATGTGGCAAATGGTTCAGAGCCTGCCCCCTGCGCGCACAAAGATTAAGAGCAAATTGTGCAAACAAAACCTGGACATACCTTGACAGGTGTGATTAATCCATCCCAGCTCACTGTAATGCTATGTTATGTCTGTATTCCAACCATAAATCCATTAATTGCACCACTGAAACATTAATGTTCACAGAGGGGGTGGAAACAGGAAGACAAAGGTGAGTTTGAGAGGGAGGAAGGACCATGTTCTGGCAGCATCCTTGTTTGGACACCCCCTCCTGATGGGTCCCGGTGGTCCTGTCTGCAGCCAACTTGAAAAGAGAAAAAGCTCTTTCTTCAGCTGCCAGACAGAAGTGAGCGTCAATGGGAGAAAGAGGCAGAAGGGCATGGAGGGGAAGGAAGGAAGGAAGGAAGGAAGGAAGGAAGGAAGGAAGGAAGGAAGGAAGGAAGGAAGGAAGGAAGGAAGGAAGGAAGGAAGGAGAAGTGGAGGGAGGAGGAGAAGGAGAAGGAGAAGAAGGAGAAGGAGAAGGAAGGAGGAGGAAGGAGGAGGGGAAGGAGAAGGAGGAGAGGAAGGGGAAGGGAAAACAGAAGGGAAAGAGGAAGGAAAGACACCTCAGAACGAAGTTTGAAATTACTTAAAAGTGCTTTCAGCCAAACAGGTCCATTAAAGGCCAAAGCAACATTTTGTGAAAGTGGAAATCTCAATAGCACAAAATATTAAAGATGCCTGAGGGATTCATTAAACAAGTTGGAAAATGTCCATGTGCAGATTGTGCTTTTATATGTGGGAAGTGTGAAAATGTACATTTCACACACCCTCACACTCTTTTTCTCTTACTTCTGCATGGAGTAAGGTGTCCTCCTACTTTGTATGAAGCTGTTTGACCAGAGTAAAAATCTCAGCCTACTGAGTCAGACATTCTGGTCTTCGTTCAAATCCAGCCTGACTCTGGATAACGACAGGAACACATCCATGTCGTTTTCTGGGCAACGGCACCAAAGTGGTTTTCCCTTGCCTTATTCTGGGATACAGTTTCAACTACCAGCCCAGCCTACACTGTGGGATTTCTCTGTGGTCTCCCATCCAAGTCCTAGTCAAACCTGACCCTGCTTAGGGTCCCAAGGCAAACTGGTCACCCAGATACCCTCTATCCCAAAGGCCCTTTTGTTGGCTGTGGAGTCTGCTCTTTATGGGACTGGGTAGCCCAAACATCTGGAGGAAAGGATCCCCAGCACAATTGCTGTCTGCCCCATATTTCCTCCCTCCCAAGAGAGAGAAACATGGGTGCATGAGAACCAGAAATGGGCCTCCATTGGCTTCCCGCTATCCTGCCCCAAACATTATTGGATTAATTGTTAGATTGCTGCGGGGAGGGCAGGCTGAGGGCATCTTGTTTAGAACTCCCCCCTCCCCACCTCAACCATGACAGTGACACTCATTTTATTCACACAACCTGGTTTGCCTGGTTGACGGGAGAGCAGAACACACTGCACTTTAATTTAGCCTGTTAGACTTGGTGGCGTAATGTGTCAACCCCCCCCCCCCACTATCCCCAGGCTTAGCTCGATGTGCAAATGCATCTCCTGGGCCTTTTCCTGACGTGGTTGTGCATGATGTGTGAGCACAGCCATAACTTAGAGGTCCCTGGCATAGCTTTCTAAGTACTTTTTTCCCCTGTCCCTCAACAGAGATCCCATTTCTAACTGGGGAGACCAGGAACCACCTCCAGGGAGTTCTCCATGCAGAGCGGATCCTCTGTCCCCCTGCCACATTGAATTCACTTAGAATCAGTTCCTAAATTGTACAGATTGCCAACCAGGAGAATTGGGAGAAAGTCTCTTCCCAAGACACCCAGCGGTCTTCTCTGCAAAATTCCTGGATGTGAGGCTGCTTTAGAAGAAGCATCGTAACAAAGTCATGTTAGGTCCTTCTCGTCTCTTCTGCATCTGTAGCCCTCTATATGATTCTGGGCACCCCATTTCCAGAAGGATATTGACAGGTTAGAGAGGATCAGAGGAGAGCCCCAAGATGATCCAGGGATGGGAGGACATGTCCTACAAGGACAGGCTGAAGGAACTGGGGATGTTCAGTCTGGAGAAGAGAAGACCTAGAGGTGATATGCTAGCCACGTGCGGATACATCAAGGGAAGCTACAGGAAAGATGGTCAGGATCTATTTTCCATGGCCACAGAAACTTCGACCAGAAACAACAGGTTTATGTTGCAGCTACATTATATTTCCATTAAAATATGAACAAAAAACTTTCTAGCTGTAACATCTCTACAACAGTGGGGCAGTCTACCTATGACTTGGAGAAGTGATTACCCAATCCAGAGACTGAAGGAACCGTGCAAATGAAACTCAAAATAATCCTGCCTTGATTTTCTTTGACATAAGATGGGACAGAGAAACTTGGAAAAGCTTTCAAAATTCTGTTATTCTACCCTACAGCAATCAAGCAGCATTTCTGGAATCCATGTAGTGTCTGTTTCTTGACCTAGCCTACTTCAAAGGGCTAACACAAGACTTTATGGTGCAACCTTCCAGCTGTGCCAGGACATCAGCCTAACTGAAGGAGCCCGAGATCCAAGATGACAATCTGAAGGGAAGAAAAGAAGGCACTGAGTAAGAATAAAGTCAGGTCTGACCCGACAACTCTGTAAGGCCGCATTCCCCAGAAGGGAATTTCACCAGGAGACCATTTCTACAAAACAAATAAATGTGCGTTGGGAGATTTTGGATAGCCTCTCAGTCTGAATCCAACGTGCTTTAGATATAAACGGTGCTGCTGGATTTCTTCCAGGCCAGCTGGAGCACTGCCTTTTCGCTGTGGGGCTGCTCCAATTCTAAGGCTTTTGTTTGGCCCAAGACAAGGAGCATTTGTCTAACAAAGATCTTCCATGCAAAAAGCAAAATATTAAGACAACTGCAGGATGGCTGAGGAACTGTAAATGAGGGCATAACTCTACCTAGACATCAGCCTCAGGCAGCTGCCTGCCAGATGTGTTGGACGACAGCTCCCATCCATGCCAGTCAATGATCCTGCTCGTTGGGGATGATGGGAATGGTACTCCTAGCCCAATGGGATGCACCCAATGGGATGCCTGCTCTGAACCATGCACTCTGCCTGTGAGCTGTGACACTCCGTGCCTCCGTTTCAGAAGGAGATTCTGGTGTGTCCTGATCTGTGAGCAACACAGATTTGCCCAACCCCGATTTCTTTCTTATGGCACCATCAGAAGTGTTAGGTTTTCTACTTATTGGCTAGACACCCATCATCTGTCGTAGACAGAAGGTGATCTTTAAGTTAGCTGAAAGCAGTGGAGAAGGGTCTACACTCCACTTCTGGAGGGAGAAATGGCAGACTGAAAGCAGAGCCAATGACTGTGGCAGAACGAAGAGCCAGTGAATAGACCGGCTCTTCAAAATTCCTCTCTGGACAAGGAGAGGACTTGAGATCACCCACAAGTGCTCCAGACAGCTGCTCCTCATGAGATCACGAGACAGCAATCTCCGATGGGTTTAGAGCTCTGGGAGACGAGGGAAGAGCCATCTTGCTCAAACCACGGTTAGCCCCTTTGAAAGGACACTGGCTTCACATATGTCCTTTTCTAATCACTTTCAGAAATTGCTTATTAACTGCTTTTCAGCTGTTAGGAACCTTTGGATTGACAAGTTTGATAGCACTGGGTGAGTTGTCTTCAATCCTTAGGGAAAGGAAGTTTTAACCACACGTTTAAGAACTTAAAGAAATAATAAGAAATAAATAATAAGAATAAACAGCAAAAGGGTGATTAAAACTTTGATTTTAGAAAGTTACAAATGGACTAATGGTCCTGATAAGCTTGAAATAAGATTTTGGAATGAATTACCATATTTTTCCAACTATAAGCCAATACTTTTTTCTAAAATCCTTACGCTAAAAATTGAAGGGCATCTTATTCAAGGAAGTAAGCCGAGGAAAGAACCGCGCCTGCAAACAGGCTTCCTCCTATTGCTAGCCTCCAATCACGAGTGAAATAACTTGTCTCTGCAAACAGGCTTCCTCCAATCATGAGCCTCCAATCACAAGTGAAACTGCCCATACTGTCTCTGCAAACAGACTTCCTCCAATCACGAGCCTGATGTAACTGATGTCAGCTGATGCTGAACAAACCAATTAGAGGAAGCCTATTTGCAGAGACAAGCTATCGGCAGTTTCACTCCTGATTGAATGTAATCAGTTATGCAAAAGAGCATGGAAATAGAGCCACAGAGAGACGGTTTGGACCTCCTCCCACCGAGTGTATCAGGTAAATGTTGCCTAATTACTAAATAAAAATGTGTTCTGCACTATCTTTAAAATATTGATTTCTTAATTTTGGGTTGGAAAAGTGGGGGTCTTGTACATGGGGGTGTCTTATTGATGGAAAAATACGGTATAAAGAATCTTTCCCATGGGAAAATGCTTTTGTTTTGAATGTTTGTTTTAAAAAAAAAACATAGTAAGATAAGATTTTAAAAACTGGACACTAGAGGGAACTAAAGATTACAATTATAGGAGCCTATAAGGAGTTAAAGTCCACACGTCTTAAAGTGGCCAAGGTTGAGAAATACTGTTCTAGCGTATTTCACAGGGGACTCTAAGGCTGAGATCAGCCCAACTCCTACCAGCCATAACAGGATGGTATGGGCCTAGTTCTTGCCCTAGAAGTCCTTGGGCACAAACTTTTGGGGTTAATTTGGTCTGGGCAGTGAAGAATTGAGCATGAAACTGAGCAAACTCAGGGAGGCAGTGAAGGACAGGAAGGCCTGGCGCAATATGGTTCATGGGGTCACGAAGAGTCGGACACGACTTAACGACTAAACAACAACAAAAAGTGAAGAATTGGGCTGTTTCAACGTGGTCTCTCTCTGTACCCACCAGCTCTTTAAGCTGATCCCTGACTGTGAGAATCAGCCTAAACCGATGGTGTGATGACCTGTGCTGGTGATGAGGGAGGGGCTGTGGGTTGGAGGGAGGGACAGACCCAGCTCTCTTTTCGCCTCTCGGTTGTTTTTCAGGCTGCTTTCAAACCCAGGTTGAGCGCTCTTCTGGAATGCGTTGATCTCCTTTTGAACATAGGTGTAGCGCTTTTCCAGAACAGCGCTAAACCCATGTCCAAAAGGAGATCAGCTAGCAGCTGAAAAGCTTTCTTTAAATGTATCTGCACAAAACCAGAGCAAAGCTTGGCTGATAGCTAACTCCCCCCCACACCCCAGTTCAGTCATCAATCAAATCTCTCCTCCCCCCCCCCCTCCACAGGACCAGCCCCAGACCCCTTCCATATTAAAGAGAGTGATTGATGTATATTTTCCCTCTGGCTGTTGATATTAGAGGAAAAGAAAATGGAGTTGAGGGGAATAAATCTACTGCCCCCTGTCCTTAAAGTGATCCATGTGTGCTGTAAATAAAGGCAATTCAATTTTCCAGCATTGTATATGAAGCAGGGTAGGGACCGCCAATGGCAGCAGCAAATCTTATGTTGGTAAAATGTTCTGCTGACTTAAGGATAGGAGGAGAGTATCTGATGTGGGACCCTGAGATCAGCAAACATTAACCATATTTAGGGTGCACAACAGAACAAGCTAAAAGTCGCGCAAGTTGCACAAAATGAAGTGCTAACAAGGAAGGGAATAAGTGATCAGGAGCACAGGCTATACAAGAGTTAGAAACAAGTTTTCTTTGTCCAAACTGTTGTCTGGCCCAAATTCCCAGAGAAAGAAGCAAGTTAGAAATAATGATGTGTGGTCAAGGACAAGGAGGGTCTTTTCCTAAATCAAGCATGGTTTGTTCCTAGCAAGGTATGCAAGAAAAGGTGATGTCATGCACATACGCCAACACAAGGTATTGCTGGATTGCCCAAAAACGTTCGTCTTCTCCTCTAAGAGACCCCCTATAGCTATTGATCCATAAAAACAACTTCAAGGCCATTGTTTGCATTACCTATAAACTGGGATCCAGGGAGGAAGTTTTTTCTACCCTCAGCTGTGAGAAACCGCACCCCCTCCAAGGTATATTAAATTCAAAAGACCCATAAATTCCTCCGCCTGAACGCTCCGTACCTGTCCTGGGTCCCGTAGGAGCCCACCTTCTCGTTCTTCATGCAGAAATCAGGGGAACTCTGCAGATAAACCAATTCGGTCTCCTTCACTGGACGGATGTCAAGTTCCTTGGGGACCAGATGTTTGCGGGTGCCCATGGGCCGATGGACAACCTTGGTCGCTGAAAGGTATTTGTTTTTTAGGTCCAGGGCAATGTCTGTCAGCTCCTGAAGCCCCTTCCAGCACGTCTTGATCGAGCAGGAACCGGAGACTCCGTGGCATTTGCATTTCATTTCCAAAGATGCTTTCAGGGACTGTTGGAAAAGCAGCGACACAAGAACGTTGAAGCGACCGTCCCTCTTTCTGCCAACGTCCAACATCCTTGCTGATCCCCACTCCCCTTGCCCAGGAATCCTGAATTGTGGATGATTTTATATCCTCAGGGCAGGGGGTCCTCAGGGTGTGGTCTAAAAGTCAAGAGGGCAGCTTGGGGTGATCCAAGCTCTGCCTGTTTTTATATGCACTGGCCATGGGCAGAACTTCGATCAACCATTGTGGCTGCTTGATTGAGTTCTTGGACCCCACCTATGGTCTCTTCTGCCTCAGGGGCTTGCAAGCATGGCTCTGGGGCCTTCAGGAGCAAGGCCAATTAATTTGCCCGAGCTTTGCATTCAGTGCAAAAATATTCCTTTCTTCCCTGTCTTCCTTTGATCCTGTTCCCTTCCCCTTTTCCCTTCCAAACATCGCTTTGCTCCATCCACAGATGTTTAAGGTATAAACTGCTCCGGAGTCCTGGCCCGTGGTCTCACTGGTGCAGTGGCCAGAAGCAGACCCAGAGGCTCTGTCATTAATAGGAAACTCTCTCCAGGGAATGGGGGTTATGGTTCCCTCCCCCTACAACTATCTAATTTTAAATCCATATGATCATGTTTAAAAAAATATATTGAAAACCTGGCTTTTCCCCCAGATCTTGGATTAGGGTGGCTGGTAAGCCTCTTTTAGGATGTTATAGGTTAGTTTGAATGTTTCCTCTTCTAGACATCCATTATGTTTTCTTTATGATTTTGGTTCCTGTTGTATGCCACCCGGAGTCTTTATGGAGTTGATAATTTGATAAATAAATAAGCGTCAAGTGACTCTTGCAGGGAATAACTGCACCCCAGTTTTAGGATCAGGCAGTCTCTTTAATTCACACTGTTTTACGTTCTGCACAGCTGTTGACTTGCTTTATGGGAGTTTTATTCCTGGCTTTTCTTGAATTTAATATTTGTGGGGTGGTTTTGATTGTATCCATGTTCATTTTGTATTCAGGTTTATATGCATGGAAGCCAAGGTGCGGGTGGGAATGGATTAACCCTGATCATGTCTGCCCGTCATACAGAGACTGGATGGTAATCTGCCAGAGATGACTTAGAGCAGTGTTTCTCAAATTTGGAAACTTTAAGATGTGTGGACTGGCTGGGGAATTCTGGGAGTTGAAGTCCACACATCTTAAAGTTAAAGTTTCCAAATTTGAGAAACACTGCTCTAAATTTTTGGGCCCATGGAACTCCCTGCTACTATATTCTGGACCATGTAAATTCAATTAATTAATTATTAATTAATTAATTAAGCTGGGAAAAGGAGATCTTGCAAACAAACTTTGATTGCAATCCACTCCAGTTCTAATTTCTCCAAAGCACATTAATAGCCAAGGGAACTGACTCCACCGGATGGATTAATTCAAAAATCATAGCTTGCTCTGTTCATTGTACGACCTGGTACAAATTGGTGACCCACCAGAATGGAAACTAAAACCAGCAGTTTAGTCTTTTGTCAGGGTCTCAGCCCCCTCGCTGCAGGGTGTAGTCAAAAAAATCAAGATGGCAGCCACAATGGTGGGACGGAAGCTTCCCCCCAACACAACGTACATCTTGACTTTTTTGACCCTACTGTACGGACACACAGGCTTGGAGATGAGTCTGTAAGCTTTTCCCTTTTACTAATACCTGGAAACTAATATCTGCAAAGAAATCAGGGGCTGTACCTGGCTGAGTTGGAAAAGCTAAGCAGGGTTGGGCCTGGTTAGGACTTGGATGGGAGAAATCCCAGGATGGTGAGAATTGATTGGGAAATTAAAAAAAAAACCCTGCTATACAGTGAAAATGCCATCGATATGTCCATAGAATCTCCAAGAATCAAACACCGCCTTAACTAAAACTATTCTTTAAATTGTTCTCCTTAATAGGAGTTTGAGCCAATCAAGTGCTTTGATTCAAAGATGCTTCGACGGAAGCTCCCATTTGAAGGAAAATGCCAATTCAACATGTTATTTCCCTTCAAAGCATTGGAAAGGTGAGGGTGCATCCCTTTGATCTGGATAATTAAAGCAGATCCTGTGCGTGCGCAGAGGTTCCTTCCCACCAGAGCAAAACAGCTGGCGGAAGTGAGTCGCTTTGCTTCCCCAAGGCATCACTAGTGAATTTTACACAGTCTGAGTGCATACAATACATCTAACGGGTTATTGAATTAACTTATTTTCTAGATTTGTACTATATAACAAACTATAAACTCATCCAACAAGCTGGATTCACATAATACCCTAAGCCAATGTTTCTCAACCTTGGGCACTTTAAGATGTGTGGACTTCAACTCCCAGAATTCCCCAGCCAGCCATGTTGGCTGGGGAATTCTGGGAGCTGAAGTCCACACATCTTAAAGTTGCTAAGGTTGAGAAACACTTCCCTAAGCCAACCCAAAGGTCACCCAGGTTAATACTGACCATTGCGTGAAAGCATCAGTTAGATCCGTATTTGAACTAGTTAAGTATATTGTTTAAACTCGACATGTGTACGCATTACTCATGGGTAATTCATGTGGAATTCATTACTCATGTGTAATTCTCAGCTGGAGCATGAATCTATTATTATTTCACTTTCAAGCTCAGATTTTTACTGGATTTTTATCGCAGTTGCCCTCTGAGTCACATCTGATCACTGAATGGCATGTCAGAACCTGCATTTCAAGAGGGGCGTGACAGGCCAAAGAAATGAATGATACCAGGACTCCCCGGTCCTCCAATTTTATCTCATTTAAATTTATGGATTTAATAATTTCTCCCTTCTAACACATTACAAATTACTGTTTGTTGGGCCTCCAAGATTTTCAGAAGCCACAGGTGGGTTTGGGGATTTATTCCCAGGAGATATGGTGATGGCCACTAACTCGGATAACCTTAAAAGGGAAATTGGATACATTCATGAAAAACAGACCTATCAAGGACTGTTGATCTTCACCAGGTTGGGAACAGCTGGATTCCAAATCTCACCTGCTCCCATCCTCACCTGCAGGGCAACAAGGGTGGGAGAGGAACATGTCTCCATCTCCTCCTTGAGAGCCCCAGAGGCATCTCATTGGCCACAGCAAGAAACAAATTATTGAACTGAAATAGGCCTTGGCCTGATTGAGCGGGTCTGCTCTTCTGGCTTTAAGATGTTGTGATGTCCATTAACTCAGATGGCTTTCAAAGGGAAGTGGGTGGAGGAATCTATGCAGGTTATTGCACCTGAAGATTCCATGTGTCCTCTGGGTTGGGAGCAGGACTCCAAATCCCATCTGCAGGGAACAAGGGTGGGAGAGGAACTGTTTCTGTCTCCTGCTTGTGAGCACCTCAGAGACATCTGGTTGGCTGCTGGATCAAGATGGACCTTGGCCTCATCCAGTGTAGGGCTATTCCAGGCAGGGTCTTCCCCAGCTCTACTTGGCCATATTGGAGAAAGACTGGATCTGAGAAGTTCTGCTTCTCACTAAGCACAGAATAAACCACACAAGAACTCTGTAACGCGTGGGCATAGGATAAACAAGTTGATCATTGATTGTGGGTCAGATCTACTCAACTCATACTTTGTTACCCTTGATGGCACCCAGAATCTGCCCCTTGACTTCACCACCTCCGTTATTTGTCCTCTGGGTGCCTATCTAAGTTTGTATACCCAGGACAATCCCCCTGAGGACTCAGCCAGAGTTTCCATTCTGCCATCCCTTGTTAAACCCCAGTTGATGATTGCATAATGACAACAACTCTCTTGCATTGGTTACCTGTCTCCCTACTTCACTGTTGTGCAGGTGCATCAGCTTATTGGCTTGTGATCCTGATTTTTTCATCTTCATAGGAGCATCTGAAAATTTGGACCCCATGACAAGACCATAGTTGAGGTTGTCAGCACATCCTCCCCAGCGATACCCAGGTCCAGGTGTCTCACCTGGGATGGGACCACAGGAGCAGCCAGGGAGGTCCCCGGTGGTGCAGGCTCTTGCAATGGTGTGGCTGATGGCTGCGGCGGAGAGAGCGTACACAAAAGCTGACTCCCTGGTACCTGGAAGGCAAACCGAGAACACCACGCGTCATTCTGCAGACCTTCTAAACGGAGAAGCTTAACCAGAATGCATTCCACCAGAAAAATCCTAGGCCAGGTTTCCAAATGGGCGTTTTGAGCCTGCCACTTCTGACCGACTGCAGATCTCATCACAGGAAAATGAAGAAGCAGTGTGGAGTTTCTTCAGAAGATCAATGACATTACTATTCTACTCTCCTTTTTAAAGATGCAGTTCAAAAATGGGGGTTTGCTACATCCAGGATGGCCTGTGAAAGAGACCATCTCAGGTTCCTTCCAAAAACCAGGATGTGGCTAGGAGGGGAGACTGCCAGCTGTTCTGCCAGCTGGAAGAAGTCAGGAAAAAATTGACTTCTGCTGGGGATAATTTTCTTTTTTTTAAATGGGAAGGACTTGATTGGCCCACTGTATTAAAGTTATGGGAACTTTGGGTGCAAGCATCTACACATTGTTTAGAATTTTTGAATTAAACCAACAGTTTGGTAAAAACAGTAACACATGTGGAGTCCTTGGGGTTCTCTGAGCTTGGTGGTTTTCTTGCAAACATTTCATGACCCGGCTAGGTCACATCTTCAGACGTTCCCTAGCCAGGTAATGAAATGTCTGCAAGAAAACAACCCAGCTCAGAGAACCCCAAGGACTCCACAGTTCAACCCTGAGTTGCCCATATTTGCTTCTATTGGTACAGTAACACATGAACTGTAAATGTTCGGAAGGCCAATTTTTAAAAAATTAAGAGAAAAAGCAAGGAAGATACCCTGGGAAGAAACCCTTAAAGGCAAAGGAGTTGTAGCCAGCTGGGGGTTCTTGAAAAAAAACTTAATATGCAGTCTCAAACAATGCCAGTCAAGAAGAAACCCCGAAGAGATCTAAAGATGCCAACATGGTTGAAAAGCAGAGAAATCTTAATATTTGTGGAATCTGAAGACTACATTTAAAAATGCAAAGTTTAGGGTCCAGTTGGGGATGTGAGCCTGTCCTTGAAATGGTGACTATATTTTTTTTTAATCTTTACGGTTGCTTCTTGATTGCTTGACAGGCACCAGTGATGAGATTTTCAAAACTGTTTCCTGGCCTTTCTCGCACATCTGGCAAATGAGTGGGAGTCATAGCTCCCAGAATTCCCGTTGAGCCGATTTTAAGGAACAAACTCAGCTGCCACCGAGCGTCTTCTCTGCCCAACCGTAGATGCCAAAGGCTGTAGCAGGCCAACAGGAGAAGTATCCAAATTCTCATGTCAAATTTAAGCTCTCATGCCAAGATGTCACAAAATCCAGATGGCTATCCAGCTGTTTGGGGAAACACAAGCCAATCGTTCAGGACTCCGAACATTTCAATTTCGGGGACCACCAAACGATGGGAGCTCTCTCCCCGTTTACTTATTTATTTCACTTTATACTCTGCCTTTCTGCTCTGGCAACTACTCCAGCTGGCTAACAATTAAAAAAAAAGTTATGTAAAGTTAAAAATAGAGGCTTTTGGAAGACTTTGGATCAGTCGCTTTCTCTAACTCAGCCAACCGCACAGGGTTGCTGTTGTGGGGAAAATGGGAGGAAGGAATACGACGCACATTACCTTGAACTCCTGAACGAAAGGAAGGATATAAATCTAACCAATAAAAATAAGGAAAAACCTCTTTGCAAACTCTGAACAAGGTGGGGCAGGGTGGTCCAAACACAGCTCCCAAAAAGTGTGTTCCACAGCCTGGGAGCAACACCAGAGCAAGCCCATCTCTCCATGTCCAAAAAGATAAAACTTCCCTTCCTATATAATTTAACAACCAGACAGTTATGGGAGAAGTAATCCCCTCTGGCAGTCAGGCCCTAAGCTGTTTCGAGCTTTGAAATCAATTCCAGCACCCATGTTTCCCAACCGTCTCCATTTCCAGGTGTGTGGACTTCAACTCCCAGAATTCCACAGCCAGCGTGGCCATTGATGAGAATTCTGGGAGTTGAAGTCCACCCGCCTGGAAATGGAGAAGGTTGAGAAAAACAGAGCGTGTCCCGTAAGCCATTAGCAATCCATTGTTTTGATTGCAGTGGGATGTGAATGCAATAAATAAATAAACCCTGCAGATTTTTCAGGAAAGGCACTACGATGTGATCCCTGTACATTGCTCTGGCTAGCAATCTGATGTATTTTTCTGCATCGTGTGCAATGACAGGACACTCTTCAAGGGATGCTCCACGTAGAATGTGTGGCAGTAGTCAAAACAGGCTAATCCTTAAATGAGATTTGAGACATCATTGTCTCAAACAATGCCAGTCAAGAAGAAAACCAGGAGACATCTAAAGATGCCAACGTGGCTGAAAAGCAAAGAAGTCTTAATGTTTGTGGAATTTGAAGACTAAATTTAAAAATACAAAGTTCAGGGTCCAGTTGGGAACGTGAGCCTTTCCTTGAAATGGTGAATATATATATTTTTTAATCTTTACAGTTAGCATCCAGGTAAGTATGGACATGAAATGTATACCTTCATTCTTTATTCTATTCTCTATATCTTTTTGCTATTTTCTTTCTGAATCCCACAAATCTCTGTATTTCCCCTTCTATTATTAGCTGACCAGAGGGCGGAACTAGATAAGGGAGCTGAAGAACAGACACAAAAGCATCAGTTGGCAACATTTACAGCTACTAAACCGAAACCAACTAAAGGAAAGGTCAATCTATCCTAAATGTACAGCCACTGCTAATAAAAAAGCTTTATTTTATTTTATTTTATTTTATTTTATTTTATTTACTTATTTACCAAATGTATACGGCCACCCATCTCACAAGAAGTGACTCTGGGCAGCGCACAGCAAAAAAGTATAAAACAATAAACATGTCGAACATATTATTATTATTATTATTATTATTATTATTATTATTATTATTATTATTATTTCCTTTTTCAAAGGTAAGAGGGAAAAGTAAGAGGCCAGAACAAGGTGTGAAAACCTGCTCTGAGACCAGCACAGACATCACAACCTGTGTGCAGTATAGAAGATGGAGCTGAGATGCTCCCCCAAAAGTCCTCTTGGGGATCTCCCAATTCTCTTTCGTCCACTTGGTTAGTGGGGAGAAGGGCACCCCCACTTCTCCTTGTACGACACGGATATGGGATGTGTGTGGCTGTGGCTGGGGGCATGTTTGTTGCTCATAAATACGTTGCTCATAAAATAGGAAGAACACAATGGATCACCTCGCTGGGTGGCTATTTTGCTGTCTACCCTCAGAGATGTTCTGAGAAGAAGACCATCTGGTGAGCCAACTTGAAGGACAACAAAAGTTGCTTCATGTTTTATAACGCAATTGGGAGGGAATGCAGGTGTGGCACCAGCAAAGAGCCAGCAGGGAGCTAACCAAGGAAGCGGGTCACGCAAAATCTTGGGAAGAAATCCCTCCCTTTCCCCTTTACCTCTCTCCAAGTCAAGCAAGTACTGAGGAGCGCGCTCGATGGAGGAGCAATTCCACCGCATGTCGGCGAAGGCTTTGTGGCAGGTCTTGATCACCTCCCGGGCAGCCTGAATAATGGTCTGCATCAGTTCCAGGTTGCTGCGGCACAGCTGCACTTGAGATACGACCAGCCCTTCCAGCTGCTTACAGTGCTGGGTCTGGTTCAAGGCCAAAGCCGACGGAGTCTTGAACAGGGCTCTGAAAAGAAAAGAAGACCACCTGGTGAGTCATCCTGAAGAACCACCTCAAGAGGACAGAAGCAAAGCCCTGCAAGGAGGCATGGAAGGAACTGAGTAGGAGCTTGAGGAGAATGCAAAGGAGGAATAAGTACTGGGCGTGTTGAAGGGGGTTCACCCAGAAGAAACGCAAGACCTCTTTTCCGCTGTTCCACAGTGACCTCTTAAGTCATAGAAAAGCAGGAGGTGAGAAGAAATGTCCTAACTGTCAGAGCAGTTGGGCAGTAGAACCAGTTATCCAGAGAAGTAGTGAACGAACTCCTCTTTTCTGGATGTGGTCAGGCTCACTAGCCAGGTCTCAGCAGAATTTCCCAGAAACCCGACTTGGCTTGGTCTGACTACCCTCCAGGCTTAAAGCACTGAGACAGAGGATGTGCCACAGCTGGGGAAGAATCTTCACTGCCTATTAGAAGGAAGCGCTAAAATAAAATTGAGCTCTGTCATCATGACGATACCATGCCCTCTTTATACCCACTATGGTTTAAGTCCAGAGATATTAATCTTGAAGTCTGTTGAAAAAGGCAGGGCTTGTCCATGTAGTGGCCAAGAGTCCAAAGCCACAACAGGCTTTTCTACTAAAGGCAGGACTAGAACTTATGTTTTCCCAGTTTCTGGTCCAGCACCTTCACAACAAGACCAAACTGGCTGTCATATATGTCAGATGCCTCCAAGTCAACCTTGGATGTTCCCAACTCTGTGTACAAGGCCCTATATTTTTCCTGGCGGCATTTTTGGAAGTAGTTGGCCCTTGTCTTCTTCTTCCTGGGGTGGAGACAGGGGAACTGTCCCAAAGCCCTCCAGCTGGCTTTGTGCCTAAGGCAGGATTAGAACTCATGGTCTCCTAGCTTCTGGCTTGACTGGTTCCCATCTATCCATCTCCATCTCCTGCTTTCCCATTAAAAGTCTCCAAGTGTAATGGTGTGTAGGAACGACCTTGGGAGACAGGGGGAAGAGCCACTGCCAGGGGAATGGTCGGATAAGGGGCAGCTGAACCTGCAGAAGGAACGGGGGTGTGGCAAACATCTCAGAAGGGACCCTCCCTAGTTTCCTGGACTCACAGGAAGGTCACACGCAAGGTCTGCTCTTGTAATGGCCTGTGCGAATGACCTTGGAAGACAGGAGGAAGAGCCGCAGACTAGACAACAGTTTGATAAACAATATCCGAGCCTGAACGAGGGATGGGGGCATGCCAAACATCTCAGAAGGGACTCTCCCTAGTTTCTTGGGCTGCAAAGGTGACGGGGGAGAAATGTCCTTTCAGACTGGCAAGATTCTGTTCATGTAATCTTACAATAGAACTACTAGTTCTGGGCGTGCTTCTTGTCTGGACAATCTTGCAAGGCTTGCAAGTCTGAAAGGACATTTCTCCCCCATCACCTTTGCAGCCCAAGAAACTAGGGAGGGTCCCTTCTGAGACGCTCGCCCCGCCCCCATTCCTTCTGCGGGCTCAGCTGCCGCTTATCCGGCTGTTGTCTAGTCTATGGCTCTTCCTCCTGTCTCCCGAGGTTATTCCCACATACCGTTACACCAAGTGCTTTCCAAGGAAACTCAACACAACCATTCAGTTAAGATAATGGCTACCAAGCCTACCTTAAAACATCTCCAATATACAAAATGAACAATGCAATAGACAACGAAACAGTAATGTGGGGGATAAAAGCAGCAGTAAGGATGTTAACGATACCATAACTGCATGTGTGTGGACCCATTTAAGGGCCCAGGAGAATAAACATGTCTTTGGCACTGAAAAGAGGATTAAGATGGTACCGGATGTACCTTGCTGGAGAGGGCATTCAAACTTTTGGGGTTACCACTAAAGAGGCCCACTTCTTCACTGCTCCTCAGCATGGTAGGGTCACAGAATCATCAGATTGGAAGGACTTAGATCTTCTAGTCCAGTATATCTCAACTTTGACAGCTTTCAGATGTGTGGACTCCAACTCCCAGAATTCCCCAGCCAGCATGGCTGGCTGGGGAATTCTGGGAGTTGGAGTCCACACATCTGAAAGCTGCCAAGGTTGAGACACACTGTTCTAGTCCAACCCCCTCCCAGAAGAGGAACCCACTGACTGTCCCAGACAAATGGTCGTCCAACCTTTGACTCTCTAAAAATGATCTTTGGATATGGGCAAGAAAGTGATGTTCCTTCAGATACTGTGGCCTCAGCCATGCAGGACTTCAGAAGTTTTAGACCTTGTTTGGACTTGCTTGAAAAAACAACAACACTGGGATAGCTACAAGATGTTTTTAAAAATCGGCTCAATGGATGGAATATTCTGCCATGCAGCTGGGCAAGACCAAGGAAGCAAAAGCTAGAAAGATTTCAGGAAGATTTCTGTAATGTTCGTTTGGGGTAAATCTTGGAAATTAATCCAATGTGGTGGCTGTGGCTGCCAGTTAAAGCCACGTCACTTTTTATGGGTGCTGTGCTTGTGAGGCACATAAGAGGGACGGGGCTTTGATCATTCAGCCTCGGTGGCCATCTTGATGTTTTGGAACCCTCTGTAGATACCCTTGGTGGGCCTCCAACTCTCGTAATTCCTATGCTGGCCAGGGGTGATAGGTACTGTAGTCCAACACACCCAGAGGCACCAGACACCATAAGTGGATAAGATGGCGTCGCTTGATCAGTTCTAATGCCCTCATCACATGCCACAACATGGCTGTCATGAGAACCTCAGTTCCAATCACAATTAAAACTATTTCCTGTGCCGCCCCCCTTAAATCAAAATATTTTTTTAAAAATGGCTGAAACCCATGATACCCCCAAACCCCTGGGATTTCAGTTACTTTGTGCAAGTTTTTTGGGAGGGAGTTTGATGTTCTCAGATGATTTCCAGAATTCTCATAGGAGGTCTCACCAAAACAAGCGATGGGTTAAAGTTCTTGAGATGGCACAGTTGCAGCCAGGTTGAGTAGAGAGAAGCATCAGGACTTCAAGAAGTTGTCAAGCCCTGGCTTAAACTGTTGCGTCCTTAAATTATTAAACTGCATTGCAGATTGCTTGTGAACAGTGGTACACAAATACTGTAAGTTAACTTCAGTCTAATCAGAGAGACATGTCATCTGGACACGGCGCTCAGTTATTTTGCAAATTTCCCTTCCTTCCTCCAGCTTCCTCTCTGGACTTAGAAGATCATACTAGATTTTTTTTGGGGGGGGGGGTGTTACCTTGTTGTTTAATAACCTTTAGCAAGTTTAGCCTTCTTGTTTGCCAAATCAAAAATCAGAGGTTGGAAGGCTTTGGGTGGGGTGGTATGTGATGGGGGGTAATAGTGAGAAGGAAGAATCCTTGGGCCCTGGACTCAAATTCCTCAGAGATGGAATTGGAAAAGGGTTCTGATCCGGTAAAAGCACCTGATTAAAGCCTAACTCTAATCCAGGGTTTTAACTGAGGCTATTAAACCCATTTGCTTCTGCCGTAAAAGCCATCCATTAAGGACCATCATCAACCTTGAGGCCTGAGATGTGCTGGATGGAACTGTGCACATGAATGTGATTGGAAGAGCATGTGTCAATTTCACGTGGCTAGAAAGAGGCTCTGCAAGCATGGTTGGGTTGACCTGGGGGTTGTTCTGCAACTGGGAGCCCTAAAAATACTTTGGAGGAGCAAAGATTGGAATGGTTTACGGCTCTGCGAGGTGCAACCATAGTCGCGGCCTGCGCTTCAGATGGCTAAATGAGTGGACGAAGCAATCGAACATTACTCTAACGCTCTCCCAAATGAACTTGACCCGAGCTATTGTAGGTGCTTGCCAAAATATCCATTTTTCCTTTCCAACTCTATTACAAAGATGGGTTCCCTTCTCTGGGGAGAACAAAGGGCCAATGAGCATCCCACAAAGACGATTCTCTGACCCGAAAAGGAGTTTATTCTTCCTCTCCTGATCCTTTCCCACATTTTAACAGAGGAGGACATTGGTTTGCACCCGCCTGGACGGCCTTCAGATGGGATGGATCTGCAATTCCCAGAATGGACAGCCTACACAGCCTTTCCTCTTTGAGTCGCGTCTTGTATCCTCGGAGCCAGAAATAGCTGGAGACTTTTCAGCCAGCCAGCACCCTTTTCCATGAAGGACGGGCAGTGGAAGCGTGAATCATATTCCCCCGAAGATAAAATAAACAAGGAAATTAGCTTTCGAATTCCGTGAAGATTCATGGAAAAAGAAAAGGAGAACAGTCTTCTGCAGCTTGAGTCAGAAGGACAGAATGTGGAAAGTTTCATAGTTTCCTCTTTCGATACCGATTTCACAACTGTGTTTGTGTGAGAAATTATTGTGTTTACTGAACGTATTCGTCTTACATTCCATTCAATTCCCTTGCCAGCCATCACTGCTTGCGTTGCGTTGCATAGGTTATTTCTGCTACAAAGACTACCTTGGCCGATCCTGAAATCTCAGCAAAAAAAGTCTTAAAGGACCCCACTCCTTCCTTATTACTATCAAGAGAGCAACACGAAAATGGAGAAGAAGTACCCAGCTGAACTCTAAGGAGAGCTGACTCTTCACTTACGAAAATGTAGGATGGTTTGCGAGATCATGGCAGGTTGGCCTGTCCCACCCAACCCCTCCACATCCAGGGGCTGATCTGCAAGTGGAAAGAGAGTCAGCTGGAAGATGTTTATAGTTCTACTAAGTTATTATCTGATAAATCTGTCTGCGTGATTTGTCTGAATGATAGAAGTCAGCCTCTGTCTGGAGAAATGAAAACCATTTGTGTGTGTGTGTGTGTGTGTGTGTGTTTGTTTTCACAAAAGTTTTGGGTTCCATCTTCATATCTATCTATTCTCTCTCATCTATCTATCTATCTATCTATCTATCTGAAGATGGGACCCAAAACTTTTGTGAAAGTTGCTAAAGAACACCCTGAGATCTGGGATAACCGTTATGCACCAAACCTTTTATACAAGACATTCCAATGGAAAGAAGGGAAGAGTGATGAGATGCTGGGAAGAGAAACATCTTTCAGTGTGAAACCAAACCAAGGAATTCAGTTAATTCTTGGGTTTCACTGTTTCTCACTGAATTAGACATGCTTTAAGGAGCTGGCCGTGAGGGATAAATACAGCCTCTGATCATCTTTCACTGCTGAATGTCTTGTTTTCAAACTTTTTAATAAGAAACATCATTTCTTTAAACCAGTCTTCTCTGATCTGGTGTCTTCTAGAGGTTTTGGACTCAGACATGCTTTAAGGAGCTGGCCATGATGGGTAAATACAGCCTCTGATCATCTTTCACTGCTGAATGTCTTGTTTTCAAGCTTTGTAGTAAGAAACATCATTTCTGTAAACCAGTCTTCTCTGATCTGGTGTTTTCTAGAGGTTTTGGACTATGACTCCATCATTCCTGTTATGATGGTTGGCAATGATGGGAATTGTAATCCACTGTGTCTTGAGGGCATCGGGTTGGGGAAGGACATACCCATAAGGAAGGAGAAAGAGAGACAGAAATGCATCATGGCCTGGTGGAGTTTTCAAAAGTTCAAAGCAGGATCCAATGTACCTAGGAATACTTTTGTTCAGACCATATTTTTAAAAGCAAATCAAATGGACTTGTTCTTCACAGAATAACATCTGGACTGGAACGTAGTCCTTTGTTTTCTGTGCTTCTTTCAATTTTAAGTTTATTTATCAATCACATGTATATAGCCGCCCATCTCACAGTAAAGCGACTCTAGGCAAACCATCTCTCATGTTAAAGGATCACAACACAAAGGCTGTATTATCTGCAGGCAAAATGATGATACGGAGAGGAAACGTGTTTGAAAATCAAGCAAGCTTCCCTTGATTTGGTTTAGAAACAGTCTAGATCAGTGTTTCTCAACCTCAGCAACTTTAAGATGTGTAGACTTCAACTCCCAGAATTCCCCAGCCAACCCTGCTCGCTGGGGAATTCTGGGAGTTGAAGTCCACACATCTTAAAGTTGCTGAGGTTGAGAAACACTGGTCTAAATGTATGACTGAACATGGCAAAGGGGACATAGATTGGAAAGTAACTAGCAGTCCAACCTATTAATAGAGATAAAGCAATCTGTCTTCTGCCTAACCACCCCACTGTTGGGCTGTTCCCACAATTCTCCCCACCTGCATTTCTTCCATCAGCCAGTTTGTTTTCTGGATGCCTCTGGTATATTAAAAGAGCTCTAATGCTCTATTTCTGTTATTTCTGAAGTTCAGATCAAAAAGAATGGGATGACATAAACCATCTCACTTTTCTTCCACTCCAAGATAAGAGATTCTAGTTAGCATTCTCTTAGAGCCTTAGGTAAATCAAAAACATTTGCAATGCTGGAAAAAATATATCCGCTTTCCTGAATTTGGCACTCTCCGCTGCCCTATCATCAGTACTGTGCTGGTTGGGATGATGGGAGCTGTAGTCCAGCCTTTTTGGAGTGTGCCTGTTTGGGGGAGACAACTATGTCTCTGTGTTCTGGTATGAAGGAAGTAGATTAGATATTCCTCAAGATGATCAGCAAACGTGCTAAGCCATGGTTTACTAAGCACACTTTGCCAAATGAACCACAATTGGGCTCAGAGACAGCTTAAGCTACACACATAAGCTGGACCTGTCTTGACTTAGCATCTTGAGTCAACCCGGTCATTCACCTTTGTCCAGTAGGAACCTGAGAAACAGCAGAAGTGCGTTCCAGGGGAAGATGGTGGACTGAAGACAGCTCTGCGAACAAGCGGAGCTGACGTTAGCAGCGTTTTACAAGGGAGCCGAAGCAGATCAGTTCCTACAATCTTCTCTGGATCAAAGAGAGAGACACAAGATCACCTAACCTGTTCTCCTTACGGTTGTTCCTGTTTCTCACGAAGAGACCGCAAGACAGCGATCTGCGGTGGGGTGGGCGGGAAACCAGGAGATGGGAGAGTTTGCCATATTTGCTCCAGCTGCAAACGGAGCCTTTCAAAGGACAATACGTTTGTGCACTTCCCTCGCTAACTATTTTCAGAAGTTGCTATGAACGGTTGCAAAGTACAAGGAGTCCCCAGGTTAAGAACGCCCAGTTTACGGATAACCCTCGGTTAAAAATGGAGGTTATTGTAGCAAAATTCAAGTTAAATACACAATGATTTGAGTTAAATACACAATGGTTCGAGTTCATTACACAATACTACTTATACAGTATTATACAATCATACTGTTCCGGCTTACATACAAATTCGACTTAAGGACAGACCTTGGGAACGGAACTCGTTCTTAAAATGAGGACTACCTGTAGTTAGACACCCTGCAGAGTGACAAGTCTGGATATACTGGGTGAGTACTTTCAACCCTCAATATAAGAATATGAAGATCTATTTTTATAATCTTTAAGAACTTAAAATAAACAGCAAAAAGTAAGACAAGGTTTTCACTACAGAAAGTTTTAAGGGTTCAGAAAACATTGGAGGTTTGGACTTTGAATATTAAGTCTCTGAAATTATTTTTTTGTAAAAAGAATAAATGTATGTCTGTGGGAAAGAAAAATTGTTTTTGAGATTGGGGTTATAAGACAAGCAATTTATAATGGCATTTAGAGACATCTTTGAAGAACCGCGTAGAGACCTGCAATATGAATTTGATTTATTCATGTTGGGTCTTCCTGAGAATGGTTTCTTCCCAGACAAAGATGTTGCAAAACGAGATATGCAGCAAAATTTACTTGAGGAAAATATGAACGAGAATAAGAATCTGTCACCAGATATAGAGAGAAAGCTGGAGGAGGTTTTAAAAATCAAGAAGGAAATAAAAACGATAATGCCAAAGAACAATTGGAAAAATTTCCTTTTGTTGGATTTACAAAAGAGACTGTTTAAAATGCTAAAGAAATTTGTAACAAGGATCAACAACCATCTGAATGGATTACAGAGAAAAACTACCCTGTATAGAAGGAAAAAAAAGTCAGTTTATTCAACCAGGGATAAAATGGCAGATGTTGTTATTCTGGGTGGTTCTTTCTGGATTTATTGATATCTTAATTAGAAAAATGTGGTGTACTGGATTTGCTTACATTTAATATGATATAAAATTCTTTTCCCTTATAGCTACTTTATGTAATCCTAATTTTATAGTACTTAAACTGGCTTTGCATTTAACTGTTTCTCTTTATCCAAAGTAAGAAAGTTTGGACAATTTGTCCTTTTAGAGAAATTATTTCTCTTTGTTATATTAAATTCTAGTCTTTTGTTTATATTTAGAAACTGGGATGACTTTATATTCGTGAAATGTGGATGTGCTTATAATTTAGAGTGGAGATATGGAATGTGTATTTGAATGGGATAAGTTGCTATCTGGAATGTTGTGTACTGGAGCTTGTCTTTCGTAAAGGAGAAATGGTCTATTTTTGTCATGTTAAACTTGGGTTTTTTATTTTGTTTATATTAGGATCTAGGGACCATTTTATGCCCTTTCAGTGGGATTTTGTTGTAGTTAACAGCTGAGATGTGGAATGTTGAGTTTTATATATGTTAGTTAATGTTAAAATCTGAAAGCTTTGTTTGGACCTTTTGCTGGTGACTGGGTGAAGAAGACGTTGCTTATTTGATTTGTCTATTGATAAGAAATGGGTTATGGGATGAAGAGTTTTATATTCGTTAGCTAAGAGGAAGTGAAGAGGTCAGGGAATTGCTTATACTTGCCATGATGAGGGTGGAAAGTTGCTTTCATGGGGTGGAGGGGGGTTCTTTCTTTCTTTCTTTCTTTCTTTCTTTCTTTCTTTCTTTCTTTCTTTCTTTCTTTCTTTCTTTCTTTCTGTTTGCATTTCTTCTCTTTCTCTTTTTTTCTTCTAGTGTGCATTATCTTGTATTGTTTTATTCAAAACTTTTGATAGAATTATTTAGCCAAAAAAAAAAAAAAGCAGAAGTGCCTGACTCTGTCCAGAGAGAATTCACCTAGTGCCCCCTAATGACCATACCATATAATGACATTATCCATGTAATAATAATGATTTACAGAAGTAAAAATGCCGCTTGAAATATCATATATAATAAAGTCCCCCCTCCCATCTTCTGGAAAAGATGACAATCTGCTGTTTAAAGACAGGAGGCAGAATCTTCTATACTTTACACGCTATAATCAGAATTATCCTAACCTGTCAGGTTCAGCCCAAAGAACTCCAAGAGACAATGCAAATTCAGTTCTGCTGCATTTATTAGCTACAACCTCCAGACAGAAATCTCCCTAGGCTGGACCCCAGTTCCCAAGCCAGCCAGCCACAACACCGTGAATTCCTTAGGGAGGTGCCAGCCTCATCCTCTTGAACTTCCCACACTCCTGCTGTGGACTAAGAACACGCTTATCTCCCTGAGCCTGGCCTTCATAAGTCCATTCCATCACATAACCAGATGTATTGTGGTAAGTGAGGTCCTTCCCAGCATTTGAATAATGCCACTATGCTAGGGATATATCCATTCTCCAGTTGTTGTACACATTGCCAACCAGCTTCCAGCTCCAATTCAAAGGGTACCATAAGGACCGTATTCTCTAGGTAGACATCTGCCTGAGGGTCCCTCCACCATGAGAAGAGAGGGTGCCTAGGCATGTGGACAAGTCCTTTCCTGTTGTAGGCCTCTCACTTTGGAACATGTCCCTGAAGATGTACCCGGCCCCTTCCTATCAGCCTTCCACAAAGTGGTCAAGACAGTCATACTGGGGAGTTAGATGCTCATCTGATTACTTTGGTGACGTCTTTACTTAATTCCCACTTATCTTGTTTTTTCTGAATTTCACTTCGATTTTGATGGTAAACAGCCAAATGTCAGTGGTATACAATACTTGTAAATAAATATATACCCTCTCTGGTTTGGTCTATCCAAGGTCCATCTTAGTCTGGCATTTTCTTTCTTGCAGACCAAACCAATCCAGAATCTGTAAGTTGGCCTGTAAGGCCAAGTTAATAAATGAAATCTTATAAGATTTAGGATTCCTAATGCAGTACCTTCTCCTTCAGCTAAGATCTAATGGAGATACCCTCTTGAAAATATCACAGTTGCTACAGATTTCCTCTGAGGTGATCCATAAAGAACATTTTAATAGAAACTCCCTCGTTGTGGTCTCAAGCCTAGAGAGTGATCCAGCTTAAACACAAATCAATGATTCCAACCAGCATCTCTGCAGCTTCAACTGTGGTTTACCATTGTCTGGTGTCACACAGTTTTAAAGAGTTTTAAACCCCCATGATTTTCAAAAACTTTTACTAAATTTCTGTCTCCTCCCAAACCTATTCTTTAACCTATTGTAAACTGGAATTTTCTTTTCTTTTTTGAATTATGCATATTCCCACCTGAGATTGCATTGAACAAGGGTAGCTTAGGTTTTTTTTTTTTAAATGAATGAACCAGCAAACATTATCTGCTTATCCATCTAAATTGCTACAATTCTCCTTGTTCTCCCCCCCCCCGCCCCCAAAAAGAACCTGGCCTTTTTTGCTGTCTTCAAGAAAAAAAGAAATTATTACTGTTCTTCAGCCTTTCCGTTGGTAATATAAACAAGTGTCAAATTAAATTTTGACAATAGTGACAGGGTTTTCAAATAACATTAGGGATACTGTCAAGAAAGTGTACAGTTCATCGTAAAGGACATATCTAGTAAGAACTTAATTACTTTGGGCAAGTTGAATAAATTCACTTAGAAATAGAAAGACGCCATGGCAGATAAAGCTTTGGAAACAGTTTTTCTTTAGTCTGGAAAACTAAAATGATGTTTGTACAATAAGAGCTGGGCAACATTCAGAACTACAGAACTCCACATTCAGAAGTACAGGTAGTCCTTGATTTACAACCACAATTGTGACCAGAACTTCCATCACTAAATGATGTAGTTGTTAGTGAGTCACACCCGATTTTACGACCTTTCGCCATGGTCATTAAGCGAATCGCTGTGGTCATTAAGCAAATTGTGCAGTTGTTAAGCGAATCTGGCTTTCCCATTGACTTTGCTTCTCAGAAGCCCCCTGGGAAGGTCGCAAATGACTATCATGTGACACCAGGACACTGCAAAAGTCATAAATACATGCCGGTTGCCAAGCACCCGAATTTTGATCACATGGCTGTGGAGATGCTACAATGGTCGTAAGTGCAAGGACCAGTCATGAGTCACTTTTTTCTGTGCTGTCATAACTTTGAATGGTCGTTAATTGAATGGTCATAAGTTGAGGACTACCTGTATCAAGATGGTAGAGGCCTTTCAGAACTAGTCATTCAAAATTACCATGTGGTGAGGACCTTTTAGAATAGTTAAGTCCCCCTTCAGATTGCAGATAAGAAATCTTACATTTGAAATTGCTATATTGGAAGAAAAAACACACTTCCCTATACAAATGAATATTTTAGATCTCTCACTTGCACTCTCTTTCTCACTGTTTGGCTTACGTTTGCACTGCTTGCCCAATAAGAAAATTAAACCTAATTTTAAAATTTCCAGTCTGCATCGCCAAATGTACTGTAACTAGGCTGACCAATTAACAGTCAATGAGATGTAATGAAGAACAAAGCAAAATGTAGGAACAAAAAGAATGCAGTAGTGAAGTAGAAAGCAATATCTTTTGACATGCCCACCCTTCCCATTCCTTTATAAACAAACACATGCAGAGATGTGATTTGGTATCCTCCAACATTTCACAAATCAGAAGAGAGGCACGCTTGAGTCAATCTATGTCAAACTTCCATATGAGTTGGGTTGCAACCACAGTCAACTCCAGCCAGCAAGATCATACTGCTTGGAGGTAATGGGACATGGTCTCCAACACATCTGGTTTATACCTAGTTCAGGAACATCTGCCAAGCTACACTTCTCTATACTTCATTTCTTCTTCCATCCCTTGGGTTTTCAAGAGTTTTGATTTCTTAATAGGCTCCTAGCAGAAAGCATTTTTCCCTAATTCATCAGGTCCAAAATATTCCCATGGCTGCACTGTGCATTGTAAATTTCCCTTTATGCTCATGTTTCTCCTCGGCCCTGCAGAAGAGATCCACGGTGGTGGAGCGTTATAGTACGTTAGTGATTGTGCATCTTTGCACAACCATTGATTATTGAATCAAGGATTAAGTATCTGCCAAGAGATAGTATCTGGCATTTCATCTAATGTTCAAGCTCAAGAGATGTTGACATGAACACTTTGGAAAGGGAATATATATATATGGTTGGAAAAGGAATCAATTACAAGTTGAATATGAGTCAGCTGGGTAAGGAAGGTGCTAAAAGACCAATGCCATTTGAGGTTACAGAGTCAGGGTGAACATGCTGGACGAGGAGTGGGGAGACTGGGTTCTAGTTCCTCTCAACCACAGAAGGTCCCTGGGCAGTCTTTGGGCTGGTCGTTCTCTCTCTCACTCCCACTCACTGGACAGTGTTGTTGTGGGGATAAAAGAAAGAGAGATCTCCATGTCAGCCACCTTTGGTTCTGGGGAAAAGGTGGGATTTAATCTAACAAATCAATACCACTCCCACTCTATTCTACTTTAGTCAGCACCCCTCTTGACTATTCTGTCCAATTCCAGACACCACCTTTTAAGACAGATTCAACTGCTTTTGTTCCAGATTGCACGGCATAGAATCATGGGTTTGAATTACAAGGAGGCATATTCAAAGGAAATGTTAAGAACACAATAAAAGTGGTTTGACGGTGGGAACAATTACTGTAAGAGGTGACAATCTCCTCTTTCCTGTATGCATTCAAGTAGGGGTGGAAGCCTTAATTTCATTTAGATGTCCATTCATTCCTTAGCTTTTTAACCTGTCTTTCCTCTATTTCAATATTTCTCAACCTTGGCCACTTGAAGATGTGTGGACTTCAACTCCCAGAATTCCCCAGCCAGCATGGGGAAGTCCACACATCTTCAAGTGGCCAAGGTTGAGAAACACTGCTCTATTTGCTCAAAGTCATGTATAGTCCCTCCCAGTCTGATACCCACCTTAAAACAACCTTCATGGTCTCTTGGGCTGGGAGACAGGAAGCACTAGACTCTTGCTTCCTCTTATGGAAACAATGGACAATTTGGGGTGGAGCTTCCTTTAGACCCACCTCCTTGAGATACCACCCCAGGTTTCATCTGGCTTGCTAGAAGGTTGGAACTTTTGTTTCCCACTCTGGATCCAGACCAAGTTCTCCATTGTTACACTCTGGCCTTCATCAGGATTTTCCTTTTCTGCCCTACTAAAAATGGGGAGGTGGGGGAAGAGGGAATCCACACTCATATCTGCCTTCTGGATGGTGCTGATGACTATGCCATGAGGAACAAATTAACTAGTTAAGAATTGATGCCTTTGAATTGTGGTGCTGGAGAAGACTTTTAGGAGTCCCCTGGACTGCTAGAAGGTCAAACCAGTCAGTCCTAAAGGAAATCAACCCTGACTGCTCATTGGAAGGATTGATAATGATGTTCAAGCTCAGATACTTTGGCCACCTAATGTGAAGAGAGGACTCTTTGGAAAAGACCCTGATGCTAGGACAGATGGAAGGCAAAAGGAGAAGGGGACGGCAGAGGATGAGATGGTTAGAGAGCATCACTGAAGCAATGAGCATGAAACTGAGCAAACTCAGGGAGGCAGTGAAGGTCAGGAAGGCCTGGCGCAATATGGTTCATGGGGTCACGAAGAATCGGACACGATTTAATGACTGAACAACAACAACAACAACAACAAATTAGCTCAAAGCTGCCACTGGTTCTGGAGAATCTCCAGCACATTTCTGCATCAATACTTGCTCTTTCCTTGACTCCAGGTTTCATGCCTATCAATCTTTCCCTTCTTCTCAGCTTTCCATTCCCAGAAGCTAGATAGGTAGATCTCATTTTCCTCCTGCCCTTTTTGAGTTAACAGACCTGGGGCTGCTCTTTTCTTAGCCCTGAAACTATTTGCCAACTTTCCCTTGCTTACAGAACTGTTGCCTCTTATGTGGGAATCAGGGAATCTCAGCAGCTTGAGCATACCTCCTTTCCATCGCTTTCCATCAGCCCATTCTACTACTTTGTACGCTGGACCTGACTGGCTTGTTCAGATGCTCTCAATGCAGAGATTTGTAAAGTTGTCCCAAAGAAGGGGTTTCCTGCTGCATCTCTACATCCTCAAAGCTTTGGGTTGGATCCTAGCTTTGGCCTTCACTTAGCTTTCCATGGGCAATTATTCCTTAGAGCCAACCCCACCTTTCTCTAAGTGATCCTGCCCCCGGAGTGGCCAAGGACAATGAGATCCGTAACTCAAAGCAAAATGGATGAACGAGTTCTAAGCAAACATAATTCTACCGCCTTCATCGGCCTCTTCTTGGCACGAATGTGAGATTTTTTTTAACAGGAAAATATAGGCAGAACAGTTGGTCTTCCATAAACAAGACAAGGCTTGTTCTCTGGACCAGAAAGAAAAGAACCAAGTTGGATGCCCTTGTGGACTCCTTAGAGGAATGAACATAGCGAGGCAATTGTCTTTGATCAATGAGCCAACATTGCAGGCTTCCAACCTCATTATTCTGGGGTAGGAGTGCAATGACCTAGAAACCTTGGGCTAAACAAGTCAGATGTAAAATATTAAGTGCCGCTGACCGACGCTGAGCCAATTGGTCTACGGCAGGGATTGCTTTGTTGACTTCAAATGGAGAAAGTCCTCCTTGAAGCCGGGCCAGTTGATGGTGTTTGGCTTAGCTAGCATGTAGAGAAACAGCATGGCCATCAACATTTATCAGGTTTTGTTTGATTCAAGGGGTTCCAACAACCATGTAAACCTATAAAGCTCTCTCCCACTGATTCAGATTATTTCTCCAGCACGTTGTCTGTTTTCCAAGATCTTAGGAAACGAGAGAGGACTTTCCGTACGCTTCTGACCAAGGTAGCTGATTTCCTGGACCCTAACCCACAAATATCCATGTACAGAGTTGTGTAATTCTGAATCATATCACTGCTCTGTACTGCACCAATCACAGTTTTGTCGCATTCCCCCCAACCAGAAAGCAAGCTAGGCTGTTTTAGGGCTGCAAAAACCTGGATGACCATCAGACGACTGCAAAGAGTTACTAGTTTTTTGTATCCTTTGCTTCTATCCAATGGTTGTGTGAACTTTTGCAACCCAGATACAGTAGTTATAGACCAAAGCTTTTTGTCCATCTAACCCAATGTTTCTCAACCTAGGCACCCTTAAGATGTGTGGACTTCAACTCCCAGAATTCCCCAGCCAGCTATGCTGGCTGGGGAATTCTGGCAGTTGAAGTCCACACATCTTAACGTTGTCAAGGTTGAGAAGCACTGATCTACCCTATTGTTTTCTAACCCAAGTAACCTCCAAATATATGACCCTCAGCTCCCACGATTCCCTAACCAGCAAGTCCATGGCTGAGAAATCTGGGAGTTGAAGTCCACAGGATAGGAAACATTGCTTTTCTCCTCTACCAGATAGCTGTTTAAGAACTCTTCTGTTATAGATGTTGGAAAGAGTGTCTCTTGCATGCAAGGCAGATGTTCCAGGCAGAAAACATAAATTAAAACTTCCAGCCTCTCTCAGCATCCTTTCATCTCTCTGCAGCCTCCCTAATCATTTCCTGATACAACCAGGCCTCCTTGGGTGAAAATCTCTCTGCAAATCCTTTTGGGCTGAAGGGAATCATGCGAAGGCTGCAGATCTCTAGAAGAAGGATGGAGCAATGACATACTAGCCACTCACACACGTCCCTTGGGTGCCTTGTCACTTGATGAGCACAAAGACACCATCTTTTACCTATGAGAAGTTCCAAAAAAACCAAATCCTTTCCATCAGATTTAATGGGAATTGGTAGCAGTCAGGAAGAAGTTTCATTCTGGTTCTAACAGAAGTTCCAGTCTACCATCTTTCAATGGACTAACTTTTGTTCTTCCCCATCGTTGGCTATCTCTCTACCTATGTGCCATTCTGTCTTTTCTCCGACCAAATTATTTTTTAAAGAATTCGAGCGCACCACTGGTCCTTCTCAACTTAAGTCAAAGGGGAGATCCTTGCTCTACCAAATTTTGGAGTTCCAGAGGGTGAGGTGGTGGCTGCCAAGAAGGAATGATTGTTTTTAAGAAACCCTCTGGTTTTGAGAAAAGCTGTATAATTTTGCAGAAATGGGATCAGGCTCGAGCAACGGCCTGTGCAAACACAGGCCACTGTTCTTCCGCTTTGAGTTCCCTTTCATACTTTTTTGTTTCCTGGCAATAAGTATGCGACCACCCTAAATGTTGCCTTTACAAGTTATAAGAAAGGGAAAGTGCTCCCCAGGAGTATAATTAAAAAGTCCCAGCCCTAAGACAATTGTTAGCGGCTGCAGTACTACTGAAGTTATTCATAAATGGGATTGAAGTGCTTTGCAGAAATATGCCTTGAAGCTATTTCTTGTTTTTAGAAAAGGGGGGATGATTCTTGCGACAGAAATGAACATTTGGGAAATGTGAGGTTCTCATCCTTTAAATTGCACGGTGCCAATTAAAGCACCTTCTCTCCATGGGGGTGCTTGTCGTTGCAGAGAGCGCCCCCTGGTGGCCTGCTTGAGAACTCCTTCTCAATGCCCTTGCTAGCGTTCTGTTGCCCATCGCTAGAGAGGTCATCAAGGTTGCGGGTGGGCGGCTGGGCAGAAGTTGAATTAAATTCAGCGGGGTGTATATAGGGCAAGAACGGAGGGTTGGGGGGAAGAATATGAAGCTTCCAAAGTGTGGATCAGCTACATCAACATCAACCTTGACCAATGGCCTTGGTAATGGAACAGCAGAGAAGCAGTTGGGGAGCTCCCGGTCAACGTTTTTCACCTCTAGCCTAATCCTTCCAGCACAAAAGGCAAATCGGGAAAACTTTTATTCTTTTATCTTCTTGCCCATTTCAGAGATCAAAACAGGATCAGCTTCTTGCAATCGGGACTCAATTTCCATTTCAGCCCAATGGGTGTTGAGTATTTGCTCCCCAATGAATATTGATGAGTATGAGTATTTGCCCCTGATATGCTCAAAATGAGTGTTTGCCCATCAATCATTTGCTGAAAATTTGCTTTTCATCCTGTGCCTGGCATGACAGGCAGAGAAAGAAGGAAAGAAGGAAAGAAGGAAAGAAGGAAAGAAGGAAAGAAGGAAAGAAGGAAAGAAGGAAAGAAAGAAAGAAAGAAAGAAAGAAAGAAAGAAAGAAAGAAAGAAAGAAAGAAAGAAAGAAGGAGAGTGGGTGGGTGGTGGGAGGGAGGGAGGGAGGGAGAGAGAAAGAAAGAAAGAAAGAAAGAAAGAAAGAAAGAAAGAAAGAAAGAAAGAAAGAAAGAAAGAAAGAAAGAAAGGCTGCCTTTGCTTCTGAGGCCCAGTGGTGAATAAAAAGTCACAGTTGAATCAAGCCCCACTCTTGGCAACTTCACAGACTGCCCCCCCCCCCATGACTTTTCTGCCAATGGTACAGAAGTAGTTTATGGCCACTTTCTGTTTGGGGGGCTTTCCAGTCTAGCCTAAAAGCCCAGGGATTTCTTTGTGGTCTCCCCTCCATGTATTTTTTTACCTAGATCTGACCCTATTCCACCTGGTGCACCACCCAAATGCCACGGGACAGTGTCTGTGAGCTCAGAAGAATACCTAGTTTAGCAAAAATACAAAAAAAAAAAAAAAAAAAAAGAGGATCAAGAAGGAAAAACAAAGATTTAAGGGCTGAAAAAATGGAACTGGGAGGAGACACTCTGTGGATTGTCCACCCTTGGAATGAAGTATCCTGTCAAACGGCACGTGCATTGCATGATTAAGCTCTCAATGGATCTGGCTCCCTTTTTTTAATTTCAAAATTGCTGACCACCAGTTGCTTGCTAGTAGGAAGCTGGGAAGAAATCTACAGATTACCATCAAGGGCCTGTATGTGTGTGTGCGCGCGCACACACAGTGTGGTCCATTTTCGACATGACGCAACTTCTTCATGCTCACGCGTATCTCAGTTCCAATGGGACGGAGCTAGCATAGGAAAACAGAATAATTCTGCTCCAATCTAGCCCCCTCTGCCCTGAATGGCTAATCTTGACCTACCATCCCCAGTATACCAATCTGGGGTGGGAATTTGGGGTGAGGTAGTCTCAGCATCCCTGGAGGGCGCTGGGTTGGGGATGTCAGATCTCAGCCCATTCTTGCTTACAAGATCACTGAGCAGATGGCTCAGATCTCCAGCTTTCCAAGCATGAAAGAGCAGAGGTCCAACTTTTAAGCCCTTAATCTCTAAAACAGTGTTTCTCAACCTTGGCAGCTTGAAGATGTGTGGACTTCAACTCCCAGAATTCCCCAGCCACATCTTCAAATGACCAAGGTTGAGAAGCATTGCTCTAGTGGATCCTGTATGGCGTTGGGGTTATTCATAGGAGCATCTGCCCCCAAGGATATTTCCCATCCTACAAGGAAGACATACTCCAGGTCCCCTCCATGAACCAATGTCCTCTTCTGGGACCCAGGAGGTGTGTCTTCCTGGTGGCTGATCCTGCCCTTTGGAATGGCCCCCCCAGCACCCCGATATACAGCGGGCCCCGATCCTGCACGCACTTAAAACCTGTCTCTTTGCTGGGCTCTTGGGGTCAGGATAAGACGTGCTGAGTTCCCAGTGGTGAGTTACAGTATCTTTTGGTTCAGATGGTCAAGGTGTTGTTTTAGCTGGTTTGCAATGGGTTGGTGGTGTTTTCCTTCCCACTGCTGTTTGGCAATTCTTTGTAGACTGCCCACGGTGATGCTGTTTGAGCTGGGTGGCCATAGAAATGCTCTAAAGAAATAAATGAATGTGCCTTTAACTCCATAGGATGGAAAATTTATATGTGCATTTGTGCATTTGTTCAATGCATTCCTTCCTTCCTTTCTTTCTTTCTTTCTTTCTTTCTTTCTTTCTTTCTTTCTTTCTTTCTTTCTTTCTTTCTTTCTTTCTTTCTTTCTTTCTTCCTTCCTTCCTTCCTTCCTTCCTTCCTTCCTTCCTTCCTTCCTTCCTTTCTTTCTTCATTCAGTGCATTGCAATGTATTTATTGTTGTACAGATCTTGCCTTGTAAATTCCCCTTCCCTTCCCTTCCCTTCCCTTCCCTTCCCTTCCCTTCCCTTCCCTTCCCTTCCCTTCCCTTCCCTTCCCTTCCCTTCCCTTCCCTTCCCTTCCCTTCTCCTCCCTCCCTCCCTTCTCCTTCCTTCCTTCCTTCCTTCCTTCCTTCCTTCCTTCCTTCCTTCCTCCCTCCCTCCCTCCCCATCCCCCTCCCTCCCTCCCTCCCTCCCTCCCTCCCTTCCTTCCTTCCTTCCCCCTCCCTTCCCTCCTCTCCCTTCTCCTCCCTCCCTCCCTTCTCCTTCCTTCCTTCCTTCCTTCCTTCCTTCCTTCCTTCCTTCCTTCCTTCCTTCCTTCCTTCCTTCCTTCCTCCCCTTTCCTTCCTTCCTTCCTTCCTTCCTTCCTTCCTTCCTTCCTTCCTTCCTTCCTTCCTTCCCTCCCTCCCTCCCTCCCCATCCCCCTCCCCCTCCTTTCCTTCCTTCCTTCCTTCCTTCCTTCCTTCCTTCCTTCCTTCCTTCCTTCCTTCCTTCCTTCCTTCCTTCCTTCCTTCCTCCCTCCCTCCCTCCCCTCCCCTCCCCTCCCCTCCCCTTGTGTTCTCACTCTGTTTTTTTTAAATATAAGTCGCTCAGAATCATTTGGAGTCTGGCAGCCTCTCAATTGCATGAAACCAACTGTATTAAATAAAATGTAAAAACTATCGCGCCTTTTCGTTCAAGCAAGCCATCAAAGGGGCAGATGGATGGATTTCCTTTCTACATCTGGAAAAGCACAGATGGGTTGATTCATCAGTCCCTTTTCAGGGCTCCCCTTTCCAAGAAACCTTCTAAATATTACAATGCAAATGCTTCATCATCAGGAAATCAGGAGGCGAATGCAACGCGTCTCTCACTCGAACCCCAGTGCTAAAGCCAGGGTCAGCGTTGTGCACAGGAAAAGTTTTGTTAAGCTCTTCAGCTGGGGGAGTGTTCGTGCACATGGGCCCATGTGCACACATGTGCATTCTCAGGTCCATCCATGCATCTCCCCTAACGTGATGGGGCTACTACAGAAAAATCCGAGCGGCAATAAACAGCAAAAGTTGTGAGATTGTTGGATAGCTACAAACTCACAAACATAGAATAACAGCAGCAGCATCAACGACCATAATCATCGTTGCATCTTACTAGTGAACATAATGAGCTAACGCCAGGATAACCAGAATCATTGCTTATGCAACGCTTCAAGTAATGGATCGTGACCTGAAGTTCAGGACAAGCCAGCACAAGATTTCGATAAAACACAAGGATAAATGGCTAACCTACACATAATATTTCATGACGTTTTTGTAACTAACCTCCCCCCAAAGATGAAGATTTTTCACAATATGATGAATTACCCTGAAGCACGCAGGGGAGAAATCTGATGCACGTGTAATCACACACATGGGTAGGACAGACAAATGTGTCAAGTCTAATTTTACTCGTGTGGTTGTTGTTGTTTTTTCAGCCTTAAATGTGCATCATCATCATAGTTATCTCTCTCTCTGTCAGTTTTTCAACCTTGGCCACTTTAAGACGTGTGGACTTCAACTCCCAGAATTCCCCAGCCAGCATGGCTGGCTGGGGAATTCTGGGAGTTGAAGTCCACGCGTCTTAAAGTGGCCAAGGTTGAGAAACTCTGCTCTATGTGTTAAAAATGGATTCAGTTCTGTGCCCCTAATTTGTGTGTTTTCCCTAATATAATGCATGCTGACATAATTTGACCCATTCGAGGATTTTTGCATGTTTTTCCCACCCATATGCATTTTTATTCCCTTTTTTTTCCCATCCAGGTTTTGCATCCCCACATCTAGAAAAGGCTGTCACAAAATGACCTGTTTGTCTTCCACTACAAAGGGATTCCTACACGACCTCCGAACAGGTCTCGACTTTTTTGTTGCTGCTGTTTCAAAGAGAAGAAAGGGAAAAGACTTACAACCATTTGATTCCGTTGCACGTCCCGTTTTGCAAGACGAAAGCCAGGAAAAAGGTTATCAAAAATTGTCGCTTCATCGTCATTCTTGGCTCCTGAGTCACAAGGGAAAAATAAATGTGTTGTGTCTATTTTTCTGTAGGCAAGGAGATTCCTTTGCTTTCTGGAATGGGGGGAAATGTTTTCCTCCAGGCATCGACCTAAAACTGAAGATGAGAGACATAAGATAGGGTCATCCAGTTCACTATAAACTTACTATTTACCCTCAGAAAGACAGGCGGACGGATGGTTTGAATTATAACAGCAGCACGTTTGTTCAAGTTGGCTTGCATGCTTTCAGTTATCCTCGCATATAATGAAATTTCATTCCTTATCCCGGCTTTATTTTGCTCCCTATTCAATTCTTCCTTCCTTCCTTCCTTCCTTCCTTCCTTCCTTCCTTCCTTCCTTCCTTCCTTCCTTCCTTCCTTCCTTCCTTCCTTCCTTCCTTCTCTTACCTTTTCTTTTTCTTTTTTCTAACTTCCCTTCTTTCTTTTTTTCTAAGTTTTTCTTCTAACTTAACATTTATTTCCTTTCCTTTCCTTTCCTTTCCTTTCCTTTCCTTTCCTTTCCTTTCCTTTCCTTTCCTTTCCTTTCCTTTCCTTTCCTTTCCTTTCCTTTCCTTTCCTTTCCTTTCCTTTCCTTTCTCTTCTCCACATATTTGCTTGAGAAGGGGTAAGGGGAGAGCCTGCCTGTCAAATCTCCAGCCCTCTCAGGAGGCTTTTAACTTTTCGCCTTCTCATTTACAAATATATGAAAAGCAGAGGGCAGAGAAAGAAGGCTCTTTGCGGAGACAGATGACAGGAGGGGATATGTCGGCTAACAGAAATGCCTTTGCTTTGCAGATGTTTGAGGCCGCCTGATAGTTTGGAAAGAACACTTTGGGTGTGTCTCCTGCTTGTAGCCCCCCCATCTCGTTCCCTTTCTTCCCATACAGCCAGTCCCCTAGACCTCAAGGAACATTGCAAGCTGGGAATAAACAGAGAACATCTTCTTTTTTGAAATCTCAAAAGCTAATTCCCTTTCAACCACTTGAATGAAAACATATAAATCGTGTGCATTTTTTCTGCCCTGCTATATGGCTCCAGCTGTTCTCGGTTGCTCACAGCTACGTTTCACGTGGTGGGACTACTGGGGGGAAAAGAACCAAAACCCCCAGCCTGGATGCCTTCAGTTAGCTACCAAATTCTAGCACTCAGTAGGGATGATCTCTGATCCTTCCCTCACAATGACAGCTGAGTTTGCAAGCTGCCAACAACAAACATTGATTTACCCACAATGCTCCAGGTGTGCCATTCTTCCAGGGCATTGTGGGAAACTGCAAAGTGACTGCCACCCGGCGCTTCATCAGGGCATCTTCAGCCTGGAAGATCACTTGTGCAAAGCGGCAAATGGAGGTGGGCTGTGGAAGGATAAAACTCACCCAGGAGAGGATATTTCTATTTAAATTGTATCATCATTTCCCAGTTTGCCTTCCTGGTCCTTTGTTTTGGGGTTCACCCTCTCTATCTACCTCCTGTGTTTCTGCCTGTCTCCTTGTCATGAATTGGCAGACGGGCTAGAGATGGAGCATGTTAAAACTGCCAAAAAACGCCCAAAAGACTATGTTTTTGAATTCCACGGGACACTTTTTCCTGGTTGCTTATTAAACAAACCCAGAGGGAAGGGAGCAGGAGTGACAAAGATGGAATAATGTTATTGGAATCGGAAAAATATCTTGCAAGTAATGAAATTAGAAAAATTAGATGTCTTACAAGAAGTATTGCATGAAAGGCACATGCAGTCCTTATCCCTCTCTATTCTGCACAGGTAAAATCACATCTGGAGGACCATGCATGATTCTGGGCACCCCAGTTCCAGGTCAGAGCAGGTCCAGTGAAGGGTGGCAAAGATGATCCAAGGGCTGGAGGACATGTCCTATGAGGACAGGCTGAAGAACTGCAGATGTTCAGTCTGGAGAAGACTGAAGTGAGACGTGATAGCCACGTTCAGGTACATAGAGAAAAGCTATAAGGAAGATAGTTAGGAACTCTTTTCCATGGTCCCATTTCCATAAGACCAGAAATAATGGGGATAAGTTGCGGCTAACCTAGAATTTCTTTAAATACAAGGAAAAACCTGATATGTTCCAACAGTGGAGCCACCCACCTATGGAAGCTGTGGGTTCTCCATCTCTAGAGATTTTAAGAAGAAGCTGACAGCCACCTCTCAAGGATGGTTGAACTGACTTTCCTGCACATTACTGTAATCCAGTGTTTAGATGCTGGCTGGGGAATTCTGGGAGTGGAAGTCCACATGTAAAGTTGCCAAGTTTGGAAAACCCTGGATTAGAAGACCTTTGTGTTCCCTTCCCATTTGATGATTCCATGAAATTATATTTAGGTACCTTATTCACATCCAGACTCTTCTTGGAACGATTCATTTCCATTTTACGCTTACAACTACCCAGCGAGGTCACCTAGAACAGTGTTGTCCAAACTTGGCCACTTTAAGATGAGTGGACTTCAACTCCCAGAATTCCCCAGCCAGCCATGCTGGCTGGGGAATTCTGGGAGTTGAAGTCCTCTCATCTTAAAGTGGCCAAGTTTGGACAACACTGACCTAGAATTAGAACAGTTACCGGGTCACAAGGTGAACCCCAGGCTACAGTCCCCCCACTAAAACCCAACTGCCCAAGGTGAAGGAAAACGGGGTAAACATATGCAAGTGTGAGTTACAAGTTTGCAAAAGGATGCTCCATAAACCTCACTGAACTCAGTGGGGAAGCTGGCCTAGATCCTCCTGATCCAGGAGAGCCCAACGTTCGGTTCAGAAAGCAAGCCTGGAGAATTCAGGGCAGACTTCCCTCCTCCTGGAACAGACAGCATTGAATCTTTCCCCTTGGCTGGCTCCTCCTCATGTCAGTAGGAAACAGCGAGGAGGAGTGGGAGAGATCAAATCCTAAGCCAGCCTCAGAAAAGAACCCCACACTTGGCCCAAGTTCAGCAGATGAACTTTCCTCAATGGCGTATTTGGTGCACACGTTATAGTTTTCATGCCCTGCGGGCGAAGAATCCAGTCCCTGAAAATTCCACTCCGGGAAAACGGCAGTAAGACAGAGGAGATCTGCCTTGGCAATCTCCCCCCCCCCCTTTCTTTTAGAAAGCCAATCTGGGCAAGCAGAGATAAGTCCCACCATTGCTGTCCGTTTTTATCCTGTCTCCCGCCTGCTCCGGCAGCTGATGTATCTCAATGACTTTTATCTCTGCCTTAAATAAGTCCACTTCAAAACTTCATGCCTTAATCCTGGAGTGTTCATGGCCTGGCCTGAGATGGACTGTTTCAGAAATCACTTGTTATCTTTCTGCTAATTTGGGCTCCTGAACAGCAGAGACTACTGTTTGGAGGAGGAGGAGGAGGAGGAGGAGGAGGAGGAGGAGGAGGAGGAGGAGGAGAGGAGGAGGAGAAGAAGGAGGAGGATAAGAAGAAGAAGAAGAGGAGGAGGAGGAGGAGGAGAGGAAGGAGGAGGAGGAGGAGAAGAAGAAGGAGGAGGTGGAGGAGGAGAGGAGGAGGAGGAGAGGAGGAGAGGGAGGAGGAGGAGGAGAGGAGAAGAGGAGGAGGAGGAGAAGAAGAAGAAGAGGAGGAGGAGGAGGAGGAGGAGGAGGAGGATTCCTAAGGTGAAATTTAGGGTTACAGGTTACAAAAATTCTGAGAAAAAAGAGGATACAACAGAAGGAGCTTGTATTTTCCATTAAAAACAGCAATAGAAAATCTGCTTGTAAAAATATGTATTAAGATAACAAAGATGTCAACTGGATGAAGTTCTTTGGGCTAAAAGTGTGCCCAATTCATTTTTTAAGGCATGGGCTTTATTCTGGATGTTTAACCCACCAGAAGCAATGTTTTTTAACCACTATAACCCATCAACCGGCATGCTTTAGGCCACTGCTCAGGCTGGCTGGGAGTTAGGGGCGCTGAAGTCCCATTCTCGGAAGCTGCCAGATTGGGCAATGCAGGAACACAGACTGTAAAAATTGGGTAACTAGGACTCTCTTATCTGAGCTGCAAAACGCTGCCTGACCACTAGAGGCCAGCATAGGAGATTCGTGGTCTTTCCTGCCATCTAGTGGCCATATTCAGTTTTACACTCCAGATAGGATAGTCCAGTCCAATTCTCATTTCAAACCACAAACTCTGGCAAGTAGTGCAGCCTGAATTTAACCTCATAACCAGACACACAAGGACTGCCTTCACACATTGTGCTAAGCCACAGCGGGTTGCCTATTAATGGCACAAAATCAGGCTTTGTGGTGTGTATACCTTAGATCAGTGTTTCTCGACCTTGGCCACTTTAAGATGGGTGGACTTCAACTCCCAGAATTCCCCAGCCAGCCATGCTGGCTGGGGAATTCTGGGAGTTGAAGTCCACCCGTCTTAAAGTGGCCAAGGTCGAGAAACACTGCCTTAGATTATGACTTAGCACTGTGTGTGAACCCAGCCAGCAATTTCTCTCTTCCGGAGGCTTCCCAAAAGCAGATATGAATAGAAAACCTTGTTTGTGACCTCGTGCTTCCCTAAAAAAATTATTGTGTATTTCTGCAAGCCTTTTTTGCATGCATGCAAGCCCAGAGGGGTGGGGCTGGGGGCTAGAAGGGGGGGGGGACAGGAGACTAAACAAAGAAGAGGACTTGCCAATCCACAGTCTGTTCCCCCAGGTCTTGTTTACACAGGATCAAGCTGTTTCTTCTGTTTTCCTAGGATTAAGGAGCTCTGTGTCATAGTTCGGGGTTTTTTGATATACCAGCGTGACCTCTCTTTGCAGGAAGGGTGGGCTGAAAATAGGGTGATCTGTTTCCCTTTCCCTGGATCCACCACACAGATAGCCACCTAAAGTAGGTTCTTGGAAAACCAAAGTACAGTAGAAGTCAGCTTAGTTCAGAAAGTTGAAAATACCCTTAGATCCAGAGCACGATCTTTCATTCTAAATTAATTAAAGAATGACTTTTGTCCCCAGCTTGGCTTGCTGGTAGATCTTGGACATTTGTAAGAGGAGGAGGAGGAGGAGGAGGAGGAAGAGGAGGAGGAGGAGGAGGAATAAAATATACCCATCTCCGCTGGATTAAATTACTTGCCAAGTTGTTTTTAATTATTGTGGCTAAGTGGAACTTCCAAAACTCATGGCCCGCTACCTCTGAACCTCAGTAGCTGGGGAGACAGATAAGCCACAAGGAAATATGGTTGTCTTTGTACCCCATTTATGAGCCTTCTGGCTGATCATTGGGGAGGGACCAGGTAGCCATAGGAGGGGGTCAGGTAGCCAAAGTTCCTTTCTTTCGACCACAGAGATTGTGTCAACCCATATCCGCCACTTCCCCTGAGAAATGAGTAATTTAGCTTTTCCCAACCTGGTGCTTTCCGGATCTCTTGGCCCCCGAATTCACAAAAATCCCAATGAGCGATATTGGCTAAGAATCACAAAACGTGAAGTCCTAACACAACTAAAAAGCTACTTTCACTAGGCAGTTAGAAAATGGAGCTGTAAGATTTTCTTTCCCACCAGTGTCATTGTTTGGAATGCTTCCCTGAGACTCCCTGCACACAGAGCAGTAGCAATTCAAGGAGAAGGTTCTCATGGATCATTTCCCTTGATAAACTGGCTTTCTGGGTGCAAGGACTGTATTTCATAGGGAGGCACTGCTAGTTCAAACTCCTCACTCATCCTGCATCTCTCCATCTCTTTTCTATTCCTTCTATCCCTCCTAACGTTTCAGGAGTCTTTTCCTGTCCTATGTCTCTTCGTCCATCTACACAATAGGAGGTAATCATATTGCTTATTCAATATTACACAACAGCAAATAAGAAAGAGGGGTGTAAGATGGAGCAACGTTTTGTTCAGCTAAGAGAAAGAGCCCTAGATTTAAAAAATCTGCAAACCAAAAGTTTGGGAATTCAAAAGAGTCTTTGCAAAAGGCTGCTTGCCGTGAACCGTCCAAAAAGCTCCATTTATCCAAAGGTGATGAGCTTCCGGGCTAATAGGCTGTGATCTAATTATTTGGGGTCCTAGATGCGAACAATATATCAATGCAAGCTTTCACGGCCAGCATCAATTGCATCAATATTGTCTACCTTTTGGATGTCAAATAATTAGACCACGGCCTATTAGCTCAGAAGCGCATCACTGTTGCCTTGATGCTGGCCCTGAAAATCTGCATTGATATATTAGCTCAGTTTCTTTGATGAGCAAAATGAAATGGTTTTCTTTTTTCTTTGAGAAGCATTGTGTGATTTTGGCAATTCCTATGCAGAAAAACAGCGTGGAGGAGAAGACCCACTTCCAGAGAAGGTGAAGCAGAACCTCATCCCTTCAAGTCTTTGGTGTCTATGACAGCCTTCTCCAATCTGATGCCCCCCAGAATGGGTTGGATTATGGCTCCCATCATCTTCAGATGGTAAGGCCGAGATTGCAAGCCAACCAGGCACCCAGGAGAAGCCATGTTGATGTCATGTGTGTCATGATGTCATCTTGCAAATGGAAAAAATGATTTCATCATACTACATGATTTGTCACTCCAACCCCTTTAAACACTCTTGGGTTCAGCACATCTGGAAGATGCCAAGATGGGCGAAGCTATTCTATAATGCCTATAATTTTAGTTGTATGGAACTGACATCTACCATCCTTCAAACCACCTCTGACATCAATGCTTTCAAACTTCAGGCACATCACAGAACAGATATCTTGAGGTCATTACCTGAATTCTGTACTACCTGTCTTGTTCCTTTACTCTCCAGATGTTGTAGGTCCCTTTTGCAACTCCATTTGACCTCTTTGAAAACAGCCAGGTGAACTCAACAAATTCTTTTTTTCTACAGCTGAGTTAGCAGATCTGGGCCCCAAAGCTCTCCATATAGAAGGTCACTTTGGAGACCAGGATAAGCCCTGCTGAATTCTCTAGAGGCTGACCAAGATTTGTGTAATAAAAGAAGGATTCCACATAGTTGTCAACAGGGAAAAAGCCCAAGTACATGATAGTGTGGAAGTGTGGGATCTCTGTAGATCCTTTACACAATGTTTGGGCAACCCTCTGCTTATCTTCCCATGGGAAACTCTAAGAAGATCAAAAGAAGATCTGCTTCACTAGTCTAATCCAGCTTCCCACAGTGGCCAGACCAGATGTTTAAGCCACCAATTTAAGCACCAGGAGTTAAGCTTTCTTCCCCCCACCCCCAACACAACCTGTGATTGTTCCCCAGGAATGGGTGTTATTCAGATACAAATCTACTTTTGGCCACGTCTAGACTGAAAAGCTGTTGGAGTCACCCAGAAAAACTTGTTTCTTCATCCCAGTCATACTTCCACAAAACCAGTTGCCCCTCCCAGAAAAAGAAAGTCAAGTCTTTTCTTCTACATTTATAACTGTTAGTCGCTGGCAATGAAATTGCATAAATAGGCATTCCACTTTTTTTCTTGATTCCTTCTATTTATCAGAAATATATATTCCCACCCACCCTACCTGCCTAGCCTCCTGACTTCACTCAGCTCTGCATGTGCTCCTTTCTCCACACATCCCCACATTTTCACATTCTCCAGCATAAATCACATCATATTTGTAGCTATTTTGATTTGAGACCTGCAGCATCTACCGTCTGATTTTAGAAATGTATTATTATTATTATGGTGGGTCGCACAGTCAGCCAGATGTTTAGACTGGATTTGGCATTTTTGTCCACCTATCAAGTCCTTCCCAAGGACCTGGGATAGGCAGATGTGCTTGTTTGATGATGATTATTATCGTCATTATTGGCAGACCTATCTTAAAAAAAAGGGCTGACTTGATGACCTCAGGAACCCCTTTCAAGTGGATAGAACAGAATAGAAGCCTATTCTATCTTAAAAGAAGGTGTATGGGCTCATTGAACAATTCAGTCCAGAGTTCTCACTCGAGGCACAACTACCAGGCTCAGATGATCATATTTTGGGCCCATCAGGCAAGACCCCGTTCTTGTGAGAAGTCCACAGTCCTGAGAAAAGTAGAAGGAAAGAGAGTGGCATATGTCACCAGAGAAATTGTCTGGAATGTATAAAGGCACTTCAAATTTATGCTGGAAATGTGAACAAGAAGAAGGGACATTTTATCTTGCTTGGTGGATGTGTAAAAAAGCTAGAAAATACTGGATTCAAATACACATACTGATTCAGAGGATTTTAATGATTAATATACAATTGAAACCAGAGATCTTTCTTTTGGGATTGATGGACAAAGAGTTGGAAAGAAGTTATGGAACTTTGTTTTTGCATATGATACCTGCAGCAAGATTATTGTATGCACGAAGATGAAAAGACCTGGCCATACCCACAACGGAGGAACGGTTGGTGAAGATGATGGGACTCGCTGAGATGGCTAAATTGATCAGAGAAACGACAATATCTACATTTATTGCAGACTGGAAACCCCTTATAGAAAAACCCCTCTGTTTTTGCGTGAAACAGAAAAAATGAACTTATGATTTATGGTTTTGATGATTAGACAGGATAGGTTATGGAAAGAAGAGAGTCATGTCGTAACCATAGAGTAAGAGGTAAATTTATAATTGGACTTATAACTGCTGTAAAGAAGATCAGAAGCGACTTCTTTGTATCTTTTTTTCTTTCTTTTCTATTCTTTTAATTTTTTTCCCTTTCTTGGACTTTTACCTTTCTCTTTGATTTCTTTCTTTTGCTTACTTTATATTAGTTTGTATTCATTTTTATCTTCTTTTTAAAAAATCTTTAATCATAAAAAAAATGTGAAAAGTAGAAGGAAAGAAAAGAGGATGACCAGCAGCCAGGTGGATGGACTCATAAAGTGGTGATGGGGGAAGACCTGAAAGACCATGTTGGGGACAGATCCTCCTGGAGAAAATCTATCTATGTGATCACTAAGAGTCAACACTGACTTGATGGCACATCAATCAATCAATCAATCAATCAATCAACCAATCAATTAATCAACTATAAACAATAGTATTCCCAGGTAATTGTGCCTACATTGACAGCCATACCAGTGATTTATCAGCCCAGCCTGATATATTTTTACTTACACGAGATGCACATTATAGGATTCACTACCCATTAAGTTGGATCACAGCCTAATTGATGCAATTCAGTGGAATTCTCCCCAAGAAATATGAAGTCACCCTTAAGTGACTTGGGGAGAGGGGCGAAGGTGAGATTAAGGTGCAGGTGATTTCAACTGGAATTAAGCTGGTTGTCTCCTTACTCTTAAGTAAACCTCTCCCCAGAAATTCACTTTCTGGTATGGATTCAAGGTGGGGTGGAAAGAGAAAACCAGGAGGAATGCATCGTCAGATTGCCAAATGCTGCAGGAATAGGGGTTCCCCAGATTAAGATATGTTTATTCAGAATCATTTCCCAATGAGCACAATGGGAAATTAGCCCAAAAAAGAGACCTGCAATGGATGAACTCGACTGCCACTCTGGAAGCAAATACAGGTGTTTGGAGATGTGCTCCAAACTCTGAGCCTGCTCTTTGGAAAACGCTCCCCAAACCAGTGATGGTGCTGAGGGTTTCTTTCCAAGCACAGATGCTCAGTTTTAATTGATGGTCCACAGATTGTCAAGCACCCCTGTTTTATTCCTAAAATTATACCTGGGGCCTCTAAATCAGTGTTTCTCAACCTTGGGAACTTTAAGATGGGTGGACTTCAACTCCCAGAATTCCCCAGCCAGAATTCTGGGAGTTGAAGTCCACCCATCTTAAAGTTCCCAAGGTTGAGAAACACTGCTCTAAACAGTCCAATTGGATAAAGCCCCCCCACTCAATCTTGCAGGACTTGCTCCCTTCCCCTGATATGTCCCAGCAGGAACTAGAAAACTTTTGGAGACAGCTGTTGTAATTTGGGACACTGCACTGAGCCAAGGGTTGACTTGATGACCTCAGGGACCCCTTTCAAGTGGATAGAACAGAATAGCAGCCTATTCTATGAAATGCAGCAAATTGCAAATGACTTTGCTCTGGACAATCTTACAGAATTAGGGAAGGTTCCTCCACCTGATCTCTTTCAAATCGATGGAGATGATTAACTCCCATTCCAGTTTTTAGGTAAAAGGTTTGGGGTTTGGGCAAGCTTAGCTGCAAGGCACATCTGGAAGACCTCAGATTGGGAAAGTCTGTCCCACAGGCTACAAGAAATCGATGCTGGTTTTGCTGGCAGAATACAGTCCTCACCCCCAGCCAGTCTTCTGATGGCTAGCAGCCCCCTTCTCTTGTCATCCCACCCCACCAAGTTCCTAGACCTCATGGTGTTGCGTTGAAGAGAAGAAGCTGCAGCCATGTAAAATGATCATTCTTTCTCCCCCACTCCCTGCCCTAGATCTGCTAGGGTGGAGGGGAGATGGGCGGCATATAAATTTAATAATTAAAAAATAGAGCAAACAATGGCTATCTTCACCCCGTACACACAACCAGCTCAGTGGAAAACAGAGTAGCTGCATTCCCACCGCACTCTAACCCTGATGAGTTTAAACCGGCTGTTGGGCTTGCTCAAGCTGTTTGGTTAGTGGTCCCATTCTGCAAACCCCGAAAGATGGTTTAATTCAAGATCCAGGTTAAGAGCGGTATTTATGAGCATAGCCAATGACACAGAAGAAATGTTGGGAGCATATTCGCCCTCCCCCAAGCCCCCAGAAGAGCGTTCTTGAGCCTTAGAGTGGATTTTGCAGATTTCCCAAATAGTGGGAGGGCTACATCCCGGTCTACAAGGCCGGGGGTCTCAGAAAAATCGGAATTTTTCGATAGCACCGAGTAGAAGTGCAGCTTCCTCGCTATCTATCAGTGCGCTTTCAGCACACAGCACGGGCTGGCTTCTAACGTTTCTGGGCCACTGGAGGGGCGGCTGTCGCTTCGCCGCCGTTTCCAAGCTCACAGATCGAAACGGAGGTTCGCCCCGCGGGCTCTCCCGCGGGCGCGGTGGGCGCCGCTTGCGCGCTCCGCTCCGCGACTTCGCACCTCTGCTTCCCGGGTCGCGCTGCTGCCTCGTCCGGGCGCCTCCGGCTTCCCCCGCCCGCCGGGAAATATTTTCTGGCTGCTTTTGTGCTACGGTGATGAGGCTTCCCTGCCAGCCGCGCCGCCTGCGTTTCTGCTGGCCCGGAGCAGTCGGGTCTCTCGCCCGATTCCGCAGCGCTGCTGCCCCGTGGGAGACCCGCTTTTTTGAAAGGTTTCAGCACTTGGGGGTGGGGGGGGGGTGCGGTGAATTGATCGATTCCACTCCCGCCTGCGCCCGGCGGTACTCGACCCCAAAACTTCACTCTTTCACCAAAACAACCTCAGGAAGGTTACGGCTCTTTGCTTACCTTTTGATAGCAAAATCGTTTTCTTTTCTTTTCTTTTCTTTTCTTTTCTTTTCTTTTCTTTTCTTTTCTTTTCTTTTCTTTTCTTTTCTTTTCTTTTCCCTTCCTTCTTTCCTTCCTGTCTTCCTGTCTTCCTTCTTTCCTCCCTTCCTCCCTTCCTTCCCGGACCTTCTCCTTTCAAAAAGAAGAGGGAAGCTCGCTTCCCCAGCTCTTCTCCTGCTCCTCCTGCTCCTGCTCCTGCTCCACTTTCTCTCCAGCCGGCATCGACCTGCTCCGGGGCGGGCGGGGGGCAGGGGGGGAGGGCGCGGGCAGGGGGCTTGGCGTTTCGGAAGGCAGGAAGGTCCGCCGGAGGAAAACGCTACTGAAGGGAAACGCAGCTCGGGACGGGCGGGGGGAGGCAAGGGAAAAGCCCCCCAGAGAAGGAGCAGGGCTGGCCAGGACGAGGCTCCGGGGCCGAGGCTGCGCGCGGCGCGCTCCGGAATCGCACCCGGCGGCCGGCGGCGAAGCCCCGCTCTGGTTCTCCTCGGGCTCCGCGAACCTGCTTTATATGCCTTCCTCTCTGGCTTGGATGCGGAGCGGTGATGTCAGTCTGGATTAGCATAAGAAAAAGGCGCCGGATTTACTGCTCCCAAACAGGACCACTCGCGTGTTTGATCTATTCTGGAGGGAGCGTCCCAAAAGGAAGAAAAGGAAGAAGGAAAGAGAAGGGGGGAGCAGGAGGAGGAGCAGGAGGAAAGCAAGAGGAGGAGGAGGAGGAGGAGGAGGAGGAGGAGGAGGAGGAGGAGGAGGAGGAGGAGGAGGAGGAGGAGAGGGAGGGGAGAAAAGAGAGGGAAAGAAAAAGCACATCTAAACTCAGGGTTCAGCATTTGAAACCAAGAAGCAGATCCATGTCTTTCACCCGGGGTAGCCAAGGCCCTTCATTTGCATATTATCCCCAGGAAGCATGGCCGTCTGGTGCCCACCCAACATGCTCCCATCTCTGGGCTGTGGACAGAGTGGAAGAAGCCAGAGCAGGAAAACAAATTCCTCGTCAGAGGATGGCTTGAGAAGAAACAGGGGTACCGCATTCCAGGGAACATTCTTCCTCTGTGCCTCCCACTTTTAGCAAGGTCCTGGGCCATGTCTGAATTGCCCACCTTGTCTTTGCTTCTTCTTTTTCTCTTCCTTCGTCACATTCAGGTTGCTTCTAGGTCACTGATCTTTTTTTTAAAAAAAAACTTTTCAGTCTAACCCACCACCCTGGAATTTCCTTGTGGTCTCCCACCCAAGGACTCACCAAACCCATTTCCACTTATCCATCTGTCAAGGTCAGCTAGGTGCTGCCCTTGCTTTAGAGCTGTGTTTCTCAACCTTGGCAGCTTGAAGAGGTGTGGACTTCAACTCCCAGAATTCCCCAGCCAGCATGGCTGGCTGGGGAATTCTGGGAGTTGAAGTCCACACCTCTTCAAGCTGCCAAGGTTGAGAAACACTGCTTTAGATATAGCAAAATCTATACTGCTTTTTCATGCAGTTAAGTTAAGTTCCATATCCATATGGTTTTCTTGGCAACCATGTGGAAGTGATTGGCCATTGTCTTCTGGATTTTTTCCCCCATCCCAGTTTAGTTTACATCCCTGGGATTTCCTCATGGTCTCCCATCCACATTCTAGCCAATCTGATCCCACTTAGATCACCTAGTGCTTCCATCTCCTGTGGACTCAAAGTCACCCTTGAGTGAAGCTCATCTTCTGGTGACTCCATATACATTCCCATATGCGTAGCATCTTCCGGGATGCGCTTGTTTCAACACGGCCCAACATTAGCGCATCTCACTCAAGGTCAGGGAAAACGTCCAGGTTACCCAGATTCAGAAGGAGGACAAAGATTCACGGGCACGTTTGTACCATGGTGCTGTGCAAGTGGAGAAAGGCCTTCCAAAGAACGCTAATTCCCACGTGCTTGGTTCCCGATGAGGTTAAGAGTGAAAGTCAGGAGTGATACTCTTCTTCTGATTGACACCGTAGGAGGAGAGCCATGTGAGTCTCTGATGGCACAAAAACAGGAGGATTCTGGGAATTTGGCATCATGCCCAACTCCCCAATTTGAGTCAAAGTATGAGGTTGCCTCTCGCGAAAGTTGATGCCTTCAAATAAAAAGTATGAGACTTCCTGATTTTCTGCTCAAGCGATTCATTCCCTTTCGAATAAAACCAGTGATCAAAACCCGTTTCAGGAGGGGGGCAGGTTTTTTACGTCAAGCACCACAAGGAAAATGTGCACATCAGGGGCCCACAGAGATTGCCAGATGCAAAGAAGGATGCCTTCAGTTCGAGCCTCTCCGCCTGGTGGTTTCACAAACAGGTCCATCCTGTTTCCTTGGCAATGGTGTGGACACAGCGGGTATTGCCTTCTTTCGACTTCTCAGTCCAGCCCTGGGGATGAGATTTCTTGGTGGTGAGGTCTCCAACCCAAGCACGAAGCTACCTTCCATCAACCAGCCATCTCTAAATGCGATAATGGGGCCGGAAGGTCTCTTTTATTTTTGAAAAGGCTTTTTACAAACCCAGCTAAAGGTTTTTTCTGGCACTTCTTGGAAGACCAGGTGATCATATGGGAACCCACTGGTGTTATACGTCCCCACCATGATTTTCCCCTGGGAAAATGCAAATTTTTTGCAGATTGCTGTTTCTGATTGATGGAAAGTCCCAACGTGGTTTACAGTACCTGCTCGGTATTTCAAACAATTAACATTTCTGTACAGATAAATAGCAACCAGACGTATTTTTTTTTAAAAAAATCAGCCAACAAAAATATTTAAAATGCTCAAAGTTTTAAATACTGTATTTTTGTTTCTTTTCCCTTCAAAACACTTAGGCCTTTCCAATTCACTGCTTGCTCTTTAGGAAAATCCTTATAATATAACCTTTGTTTAGGTGATTTTCTAAGGGGCGATTAATAATTACCAAGAAAAATAATCAGTTAATATTTCAACCGGAAATCTTTCATGTTACCTTTTTGAAGGCTGGCTGGTAGAGACTGATTGTGGCTTGATTTCACAAGTAAACCCCAATAATATTGGATTATATATATGGCTTTCTGTTACAAGATTCCTCATCTATCTGATACAAGGCTGAGAAGTAAAATGTCAGAGGAATTGAAAAAAGTCAGGGGAGGCATCAAAACACCCATGGGGTCATAAGGGTAAGCCAGCATTAGATATTCTACCATGTCTGGTACATGAAGCATTCTTCAACTGTTTCTAGTAGCCCTCTTACATCTGGGTACACTCCAGATGCATAGATTTCAACTCCCAGAATTCCCAGCCAGCGTGGACATTCCTGCGGTTTCTGGGCCTCCAAGTTCACACATCTGGAGGGCCACCAGGCTGCTATGCTACAGGAAAAGAACAGTCTGTTGGAAAACAGATAAAAATGGATAGACAGAGAGACAGAGGTAGGTTGGGCAAGGAGAGAGAGAGAGATGTGGGTTGAATGGAAAAAAGTGATGAAGAGAGAGGGATCGATGGTTGGATGAACAGCTTGGGTGGGAAGAGATTTTTTCCAGTAGAAGAGAATATGTGTTGAACTGAGTCCTTGGTGGTCTCTGAGCTGGGCGGTTGCTTGCAGACATTTCATGATCCGACTAAGGAACATCATCAGTGTTAGTGAGTGTGGGGTTTGCCCCATTTTTATACAGTAGCTTGCCCTGGCAGTTTTGGTGGGGTGAGGTTTTCTCCTTGGTAGTTCTTTGATTAGGGTATTGTTTTCTGCTTGATTGTTTGTCTGGTGTTAATCCCTGCTTATCTGGGGGTTCAAATAGAAGAGAATCTCTGCAGCTTGGGGCTGAACTGTGGAGTCTTGGTGCTCTCTGAGCTTGGTGGTTGGCTTGCAGACGTTTCATTACCTGACTAGTTGACATCATCAGTGCTAGTGACAGTGGGGTTAGCAATGATGATGTTACCTAGTTGGGTAACGAAATGTCTGCAAGCAAACCACCAAGCTCAGAGAGCACGGAGGACTCCAGAGATGTCTTTTCCTCTATTTTTTCTGCCCTACATACATTTTATGGATAAGTCTGCAAGCATCTGGATGGCCACCAGATGGCCACAAAAAGCATGCAGAAATTCTAACTCATTGCTGTCCCCCAGTGGCTGTCTGAAACATTGCAACCCTCTTTGCTTTCACGCTCCAACTATTGTGTTGTTGTTTTTCTCTTTTCTTTCCTGTCTGAAAGTGATGGAAAACTTGACCAGAAGGTTCAGTAATTTAGAAAACGTGTCTTTAGACAAAGAAGGCATTTTGGATTGGTGAGGGTGGGAAAGGCCCCTCCCTCACATGAGGCTCTTGGAGAACTGCTGACCAGCCTGGGTTGGGCCCGTCTCAGGCTGCCTCTGGCAGAATCCAAAGGTTTCAAGGCCCCAGCAATGGGGTAGGAACCTGGGGGGGGAGGGGGATTGCAAGGAGTGTCTAGAGGGCAGCCACGAAGGAGCAGTTGGAGCCCTGCCTGTTTTTCACGTGCATGGACAGACTTTTTCCCATGCCCTGCGGACATTCCTGCTCCTGGCACGAGTGGTCTTGTTGGTGGCCCACCATTGGGGAATCCCTGTCGAAAGACTTCAGGATGTTTGGGCTCCCTCCCTTGCCCCTCCCCAGTTCTCCATTTCTATAGGAAGGTGCATGCGTGTCATCTTAGTTGAGAATGTCAGATGTTTAGAGGAAGGACTATACATTCTAATTAGATTTTGTTTAACTAAACAGAAATCCCAGCTCAGACTTTCAAATTAAACTCACATTGTGAACTGGCTTTCTTCCATTCCTTTCCTTTCCTTTCCTTTCCTTTCCTTTCCTTTCCTTTCCTTTCCTTTCCTTTCCTTTCCTTTCCTTTCCTTTCCTTTCCTTTCCTTTCCTTTCCTTTCCTTTCCTTTCCTTTCCTTTCCTTTCCTTTCCTTTCCTTTCCTTTCCTTTCCTTTCCTTTCCTTTCCTTTCCACTTCCCCATCCCTCCCTCCTTCCTTCCCTCCCTCCCTCCCTCCCTCCTTCCTTCTCTCTCCTTCCCTTCCTCCCTCCCTCCTTCCTTCTCTCTCCTTCCCTCCCTCCCTCCCTCCCTTCCTTCCTTCCTTCCCTTCCCTTCCCTTCCCTTCCCTTCCCTTCCCTTCCCTTCCCTTCCCTTCCCTTCCCTTCCCTCTCCTCTGCCACCTGCTAATTTCTGCCCTTACTCAGAAAGGGAAGGAAGAGTCAGGACTGGGTGGGGAGAGAGTGGATAGGGGGAGAAAGCGCCTGGGACCCCCCAGGTGGCTTCTGGCCAGGGGCCCCAATCTTGACAGTGCTATTGCTTTCAGTGAGTCTTTTGCCACACTCTCCTCCTGCTTCAGAGCAAAGGGATGCATTGAGACAGGTAAACGATGACATGGAAGAGACCTGGAGCCATATTGTGTCAATGGGTGGCAGATCCAAAAAAGGCGGGGGGGCTAGGATGAAACTAACCTTGATTATGTTGATTAATCCATTGGATTGAAATTAAATATAGCTGATAGGGTCAGGACCCAGCCAGGGAGCAAAATCTCCTTCTGACAAGCTAGAATCTGGTGACAGAGTTTTTGCTGGCCACGCCCAAGCGTTCCGTGTGCCACATCCTGCCCTGGCACCTCAATCTTTGCCCCTCTGTCTTCATTTGAGCTTTGTTCTTTTCTTCTCGACTCCAGTTTTCTTCCCACAAAACACATCAGAGCACATCAGCTCTAACTTTGTCCTATGGATTTTTGTTTTTTTAATGCAATGACTAAACCCTTCCAATATGTTTTAGGGCAACACCCTTGTTTTCTCAGGGAACAATGTTTGCTCTGCCCCCTTGCACGTGTTCTTATTCTCACAGGTATGGAAATGTATCCTTACTCCCTTGCACGCACACACAGGGACACAGAGAGAGACACACGGTTTTTCGGAGGTACCTGGAGAGGAGAGAGGGTGTTCATCCAAGTCTTGGTCTGTGCACAAAGAATTTGCAGAGCAGGAATGGCAAGCCAGACATTCTGAAGGCACGTGTGGGGTTTAAAAAGCATCTTTCAGGGAGGGATTTGGTGAGATGGGAGGAAAAAGAGCCAGGGAGGATCAAGCAACCCTTTTCATTGGGCCAGACCAAAAATGCAGCTTTGCCAAAGAACAATATGAGGTGGGGGAGAAAAAGTCTGAGGCACTGGATGGAGGCTGTTGTAGCCTCTTGCAACGAAGCCAAGGAGATGTTTGGCTGTAAATGGTGCATGATCCGTTTCGCAAAAAGGGGAGGGGGGAGAAGAAAAGGCTTTCAGTAGGAGGCATCCATTCCAGATGGAGACAAGATCCGAGACCCCGGGGACGAATTGAGGGCTCCGGAAATAAGCCGTGTTCACAAGACGGCTCAACTAACACCTCACGGACCCACAGCAGCAATCCTTTTCGGGAATTGGGAGGAATTCTCTATTTTCTTGCAATCCCATTAACTGGAGTGAGACACGGGCAGTGAGGTCTTCGCAGCCATTTCTGCTTTCTTCCTTTTTTGTGTCCATCCCTCGCAAAGCTGTCGTTCTCATAACCTGATTTGTTCCTGGAGGTGCATTTTATGCATTCATTCGTTTCATGAATGCTTCCCGAGAGTGTTTTTGGAAGAAATGCTGGAGGTGGCCTTGAAGATTTTACAGACATATTCTGACACTACTCTTCCCAATTCCCTTTCCTCACTTTCTTCAACCTGCATTTCCCTTGCGCTTTGGCTGGGTTCACTCACCATGCTAATCCAGGCTAAAATGGGCCAAGCAATTTATGCTTCAGTGCACTGTGAGAAAGAAACCTAACCTTGTCTGAACATGCTGTGTGAACCAAGTCATCATGGATTCATTGATTATGTGCATCACGTTGTTTTTGACTCTTAGTGACCACATAGATAAATTTTCTCCATGAGGATCTGTCCCCAATCTGGCCCTTCAAGCCTTTCAATGGTCTCCCCATCACCACTGTAACTGAGACCACCCACCTTGCTGTTAGTTGTCCTCTTCTTCTCCTTCCTTCCACTTTCCCAGCATCAGAGCCTTCTCCAGAGAGCTGGGTCCGCCCATAATGTGTCCAATGTCAGATAATTTGAACCTGCTCATTTGTGCCTCAAGTGAGATCTCTGAGTTGATTTGTTCGATGATCCATCGGTTTGTTTTCTTGCCTGTCCACGGTCTTCTCAGGAGTCTTCTCCAACCCCAAAGTTCAAAGGCATCAATACTCTTCCTATCCTGCTTCTTTGAAGTCCAATTTTTGCTTCCATGGAGTGTCACAGGGAATACCATGGCTTGCCCAAATTTGATCTTGGTAGGTATAAACACATCACGGTATCTGAATATCTCAGGTCATCATACCAACTGATTGACATGATGGAATATTTGACAGTATGAGGATGTAGGCACCTATGCTCAGAGCATGCTGGACTCCCAACCCATTGTTCTTCTTCCTCCCCATCTGCCATGGCAGAGTCATCTAAGTAAGTGAAGCTCCAGCAATAACAATGAGGAGACAGATTGCATCTTATCCAGACCCACTCCGTACTGTGTTGTTGCAACTGGCACAAATTACCTGCATCTTCTCTTGGCAAAAGAAGAGAGCTTCGCCTGTGTTCCTTGGGGGAAACAGGTGACCTGAAGGGCTTGGGCTGATCTCCTTAGTCATCCCAATATTTGGGCATTGAGGACATGGAAGGCCAACCTCTTAACATTGGGGGGAGAATGGGAACAGAGGTGTAAAATAACACATCTGTAGGCAGCTGGTAAAAGCCACAAAGATGTCATACGTGTCATGACACTGTCACATAAGTGATGCAAACACGTTCCAGTAAGGGGTTGGAGTAGATTTTCTCGATTCTGTTTCCATTTTGTTTAATGGGGCGGGGGGAGAGGTTATTGTCGGCTTTTTTTCTTTATTTTTGTAGGTCAACGTGGGAAAGCAGCAGACAAGTTATGGCAAGCCCCCCCCCATCCCTGCATGAGCCCCACCTCACACCAACATCACCACACAAGCCTCTCCTTCACGTGAGTGTGTCATGATGCTGCTGAGGGTGGGGCTTGCACCGTGAGATCACAGGCTACAAAAGCACATCTTGTCCCTTACTTGCTGGCAAAAAACAGGCCAGCCAGCTCGTTTCTGGCTGGTAATTCCCAGTTCCCAGCTGAAAATAATCCAGCTGCCACCTGACCAGTTTTTTTTTTTTTTTTTAACCAGCCATGGATGTTGAAGCCCCATTTTTATTTTTATTCTTTTTTTCACCACCCTCAGCTACGATCTTTTAATTTTTTTTTTTTTAATCCTGGGCATAAAGTTATTGCAATGGAGTTCAGGGGCCATAGTGCAGACACCCCTGTGTGCAGTACAGAGCATGCGCCTCAAAGCATTAAGAAAGAACGCCAACAGGTTTTTTAGGAAATGTGGCTACCAAAAAGGACTGTAGATTGCCCCCTCTGACTCTGATGTGGCAATGGGAAATGCCCACATTACAGAATCCAGCAAGAGATGGAACCGTCGCTCATGACTTCATGGAGGTAATTTTGGGAGAAACAGAACCCTTGTCTGCACCATTCTCTACTTCAGATGGCCCATTCATCCATTCGGATCATAATCGCAACTGATGGGCAAACCAGGCTTAAATCTGGATTTGGTCAACACTCCGCCACAAGGGGACTGTTTATATCTTCGCTAACATCTGTGCAGCATCACGCGGCTGGTTACTGCAGACAGCCACCTCTCTGCCTGGGGGACGTTCGCTTCATCTGTTTAACATTTGGGCTGCCTGTTTGCAAAGTCTGCACTTCCTCTTCTTCGAAGAAATTTGCCACTCTTGATATCACGCCCGCTGGTCGATTCCGGACCTCTTCCGGATCATTTCTCAACCACGCGGAGGTCGTAAAGTGCTGTCGATCAGCGGAATAAGTCAAGAACAACATCTCGAGCCGTTCCTCGGAGATCTGTAAATCTGAGGCTCTTAAAAAAGGAGTGAAAATCAGATGTTGGGGAGCTAAGAAGAACTCCAGTTCTTTCAGGATGGACCACTGCTGCTCAGGGACGGTCTTTATATATCCCGATGACCTCGTGGCAATTTTGGCTCGGTTGAGAAATGGAGAAGAAGAGGTGAGGATGCATGGGCCCGCATTTTGTTCCTCCGGACGAGTACTAGGACTGGAAGCTGAAGCTTAGATTGTGGATTCCAGATGTCAAGTCTGGATCATCCTTTCCAGTTATATATCAAGTATTTTCCCTTCCAATTCCGCCTAAGCTTGACTCGGATAAAGAGAAAGCTTTTAATGAAATGACAACTAAAAGACATGGAGAGGAATTTTTAAAAGAGGAAGAGGAGGAAAACTTTAGCTGCCTTGGACTACGGCCATGCTGGTTGGGGTTGACGGTAGCTATAGGATAACAAGGAAAAACCAATAGAAGTCTCAGTAGAAGAGAATATATGTAGCTCAGGGCTGAAGGCACTGAAGATGTTACCTACTCGGGTCCATAAAATGTCTGCAAGAAAACAACCAGGCTCAGAGAACCCCAAGGACTCCACAACAGAAGTCTTCAAGTGGCAATTGCTTCAAGCCATCACATGTTTGGTTAGTTTGGAACCTATGTGAGCCCAGCAAGTGTGTTTCCCTAGCCTGGGTTTCAGATTTAGCATTTTGGGACACCCCAGGTGCTCTTTCTGGCAAATATTTCTTACAGGTGACTTGGCTGGTTGGTTTGCTATTTTGTCTGGACAACTTAAATATCATTGTGAACCATGAACTGCCCTATTGAATCAGGTCAAAGACAGTTTGAGCAGGGGTAGGCCGGATTACAGCCCTGGAGCTAAATTATTTGCAACAGCCAACCATACTATACTGTGGCGGCTCTGGTTGAGTATCAGGATGCCATACAATAAAATCAAAATAATTAAAGCAGTGGTCTTTCTGGAGGAAAAGTGGAAGGAAAGAGAAGAAGAGGATGATCAGGAGCAAGGTGGATGGACTCAGTTACAGGGCAATGCGTACACCATTGGAAGACCTGAAGGACCAGGTTGGGGACAGATTGTCATGGAGAAGATTTATCTATGAGGTCACTAAGGTCAACACTGATTTCATGGCACATAATCAATCAATCAGTGGAAAGACCCAGGTCCCTGGAGAAGTCTATAATGCTAGGAAATTCTGGGGAATTCTGGGAGATGAAGTCCACGTGTCTTAAAGTTGCCAAGGTTCAGACACTGCTCTAAATGAATGGTTGGAAGACGAGGTTCCGACAGTCCATTTTTCATTGTGTCACTTCTGCAATTCTGCCATCCTGACTTTCTGCTATATCTTAAGCGTGTATGGTTGGTTTTTTAGACCCAGTAAGAAATCAATTGATTTCATTTGCCAGGGAGGAATCTAAAGGAGGAGAAGGAGAAGGAGAAGAGGAGAAGAGGAGGAGGAGGAGAAGGAGAAGGAGAAGGAGAAGGAGAAGGAGAAGGAGAAGGAGAAGGAGAAGGAGAAGAGGAGAGGAGGAGGAGGAGGAGGAGGAGGAGGAGGAGGAGGAGGAGGAGGAGGAGGAGGAGGCATCAGATATTCCTTTATCTCCTACCCTGCAATGAGGCACTAAGCAGTATTTTTCAACGTTGGCAACTTTAAGTTGGGTGGACTTCAACTGTGCATTGATATACTTATTTCAAAAGTTATTTCCTCGACTGCATTTCTCAGCCCCAGTCCCCGAGACAGCGTACAAATCACGCACACACAGACGCGCACTCCCTCAGCCGTTTGATTCACAAAAGCCTTTTGAAAGCCTGTCCAAAACGCAGAGGCATGTGGAAAGGGGACCAGCTGATAACAAGTGTATAAAATTGTGTGCGCGCGTGTTGCTTTGCAGCAATAATTTATGCACGCCCCAGAACCATCTGACAGGAGTGAAATAGCTCCTCTCATTCTGGTTCTCCCTCGGGGGCATCCCCGTGCCTTGTAAATTACCTGGGATGCAGTTCAAAAATATTTTTCTTTATTATTTTGTCAGGGGTGCTCCGAACCTTTGCAAGCCACGTTCTGCTGTATTGCCACAGGTGTTAACCATTGGGGCCCCATGCTGTTCACTAGGAGAAACAGCCAAATAAAATGTTTCTTTTTTTCTTTTTTTAGGGGAAAAAGAGCAAAGAAAGCATTTCCTTTGTTTTTCTTCGGCGGCTCAAAAGAATCTCAGCCGGAATTCAGGCTAGACATTTGCCACGGAGGGCCTGATTCAGGCAACCCGATCCTGGTTTAAAGATAAGCCAGGAGTCACTGCCATTGCTCCTCAGCCCCCTTCTCCTCTTTCGCTGAATTTCCAGGAAGGTATTGCAAAGATTTGGTGCCAGGAAGATGCACCTTTGCCCAGATGTTAGAGTCAAAGCAGGTTGAGTGAGCCCCGTGGGTGTCTGCATAGAACGGGCAATGACATCGTGTGCCTGATGATGTCATTTGCATCCTGGTGTCACGATGCAGATGACATCATCACAGTTTCTTTGGGAAGCCCTTGGAGTTAATTACTGCAGGAAGAAATTCCTGCATTCAGCATTGAAGCATCAGATTATGGCTTCTTGGTCTGGACATTTTAATTACTGAGCATGAGTCAGGGTTGTTGATAGGGAGGGGAGGTCAATACAGTCAAAATGGCAGCCACAGCCATGCAATGGGAGCCCTGCTACTTTTTTACGTGGGTCACCACCTATGCTAAAAAGAGGCAGGGCTTTGATTCCATGGGTGTGACTGCCATCTTGACTTTTTTGACCCCTCTCCCTTTGGACCGCTCTGCCATGGAGTATAGTGTAGGGTGCTACATATCTTGGAGGAAAAGAATGAAGTTGTTTCCTTAACTTTTGAGCAACTTCTCAGCCAAGGGGGATGCCCCTGTTCTTTTAAGCAAGGACATTGAAGAAGGCAACTCCCGGGCACTTGGGGACCCACAGCATGCAAACTCCACTTGGCGCCCCTCTCCCACACACACCCACCTCCCTGTTCACTTGCTTTTTGTATTTCACTAGCAGCAAAATAACAATAGCAGCAGTAATCAAAAAGGCTTAGCGGACTTATTCACACAACATTGCAAGCTGGGCCAGTGTTAACCTTGGTTTGGTCTTTTTCAGCCTGAGTGTGTTGGTTGATGGACCATTATATTGCACCAGTGCAGAAAAAGGATGAATTCAGTAAGCGGGGATTCAATGCTGCATGAACACGGTGTGAGCACCGAAGCGTGCATGTGTGCACACACACCTACGTGCACACACCCACCCTCCCCGTGAGGTCCCGCAGGCCCTCATCCGTCTAGCCTTCCGTGAGGCTGTGAAAAGCTTTGGGTGGGGTGAGGCTGAAGTCCTGCGATTGCAGCTGTTGATAATGTATGGGAGTGTTGTTTAGGGTGCCAAGAGTTGTGGGTTTTTTAGATGCTGGGTTTATTGTTGTCATTCTGAGCTGCCCAGACTGATGGCGTATAAGACAGGTGGACATATCGGTTTCTTAAATAAGTAAGCACATGCGTGCACACACAGACACACATGCTTTGGGCTTGATGGTTGTTTCCCATAACATCTGGCCTAGTAAACTCTGGTTTAAACACAGCTTATAACCCAAGATCTTGGGAAAAGCACTTTTTCACCCTTAGTTTTAGTTAGGAACGGGATGGGCCTGTAAATCAAAAACATGGCTCAAAATAACCTCTTTTGAAATGTTTTTTTTTTTTTTTTTAAGTTGCAGATAACCTATTTGATGAGGCCAGGAGCATCCCTGGGGGCTGTGTGTGTCAAAAAAGTCAAGATGGCAGACTAAGACCTCCAACTAAGCAGATGCATTTTATCTGAACCAGCCTATTTTTCAGCCCACAAAGCTCCCCCTCCCTAAAGATGTTGACCCTTAAAAAAACCTCTCAGGTCCCAGCGGTGAACCAGAAGGGTGAGTTTGCCCAAGCCAGCTGGAACTTGCTCAGGATGAGGGCAGCCACTGACATCCGGGTGCAAAGGAACAGTAAACAGGCCCGGCGTGGAAAGGAGGTTTCAACGACACCCTTTTGTGAACACAGCAAACAGAAGTGCACCGGGGGGGGGCACTTTAAACAGGTGGGTCCCTTCCTGTCACCAAAAGCTCTGCATTCAGTGTTGATACAGCATGTGGGAAATGCAGATCTGGATCCTGGGATCTGCATGTGCTCCAGCTGGGTGTGACTTTCATCCACCACCTTCAGCTGCTGCCCTCTGAAGTCCACTTTTGAGTCATCTACTAAAGGGATTCCAACGTGGGGAACTTAACAGGGCAAGATTCGGTCTACGATCTCTTGAAAAGTCTACAATGCTAGGAAAGATGGAAGGAATGACAAGAAGAGGAGGACCAGCAGCAAGGGGGAGGGACTCAGTTACAGCGGTGATGGGGGCACCGTTGGAAGACCTGAAGAACCAGGCTGGAGACAAATCATCATGGAGAAAATCTATCTATGTGGTCACTAGGAGTAAAAAACAACTTGATGGCACGTCACCCATCTATCCATCTGTCCGTCCATCCATCCATCCATCCATCCGGTCTACCAAATTTCCAGGGAAGGTCAATGGGATTTTGAAGAGGTTTCAACAGTCCCCACTTAAGAAGGTTGGGTCCAATGAAGATTTTGGGGGGTCCCTTTTGAAAGAAAATAGAATAGCAATCAGCATGGTCCAACCTTCAAGGGCACCCCGGTTTACAATCCAAGCTCTGGCAGATGTGTGTCGGATCTGGAATTCTGGCCCTCTCTCTGGATGGATCCTTAACCAGGACAAAGATCTAGGAGATGTGTTTGCATCTCAGGCTAACCTTGGTTAGGTTTTTTGTATCCAAGTATCTTGGATATACCCTGAACCGTCTCCGACATGTGCTAGATTTCCACATGCAGGGAAGCAGCAACAACGTGAAAGATTAGATCAGACACCAATCCGGACACAGATCTAGGGTGAACAGGGCTATAATAAATGGTTGTAACAGCATGGGGCAGAGAAGTTGTGGGAAATTTAAATTGTTCTGACCCTTTGCCCTTTTCCACCAACGATTCTGAGAAAGACTTGGGGAATCTGTTTTAAAGGCTTGGGGAGGGAATTAATTTTTAATTTTTTCGTTGAGTGTATATCCCATATCCAGGAACTCAAGACAGCATGCATAGCATTTCCTCCTCCCATCCTTCCTACAACAACCCTGTGGGGTAGGCTGGGCTGGGAGAGAACAACTGGCCCAAGGTCTTCCAGAGATTTTTTCATGGCTGAGGGGCATCTGAACCTGGGTCTCTCCATTCCTACTCCAGCTCTTTAATTTCTATGCTTCACTGGCTCTCAGACATTCCTGCATGCCAATATTGATTGAAAGATAGAACGAACCCCATTAGTTTTATGCTGAGTGTGTTTGAGAGTGCCGTGATTCCTCCTAGCACTTGAAAAATTCCCCATTTCATCTTCCAACATCCTTTACTTTGAGCCATGTTGACTGAAGCTGCTGGAGCAGTGTTTCTCAATCTTGGCAACTTTAAGATGTGTGGACTTCAACTCCCAGAATTCCCCAGCCAGCCACGCTGGCTGGAGAATTCTGGGAGTTGAAGTCCATACATCTTAAAGTTGCCAAGACTGAGAAACACTGCGCTGGAGCTTATAATTTGGAGGGAGGGGGGTTACAAGTTAGACTGTGCATCCAATCTCTAAACAGAAATTATTTTATTAATTTAAAACTTGGCAGGCCACCATTAAAAGCAGCCCCAGCTGACTTTCCAAAATCAGTAAATCATCAAATATTTGCAAGATGAAAACCAAAGCAGAGCAAATGCAAGATTAACAGCTGTCTGGACTTTGCAGACCAGATTTGGTAACCCTAACTACCCTTTCCTCCATCAGTTTGATATTTGAAACCAGTGACCTATTCTATTCTATTCTATTCTATTCTATTCTATTCTATTCTATTCTGTTCTGTTCTGTTCTGTTCTGTTCTGTTCTGTTCTGTTCTGTTCTGTTCTGTTCTGTTCTGTTCTGTTCTGTTCGTTATTATTTTTCATTAGTGTACTGCTCAATCTGTCAGGGAAGGAGGTGAGCTTTCCTTTCTTAAAAAGGTTAAACTAGGATGGGCAGGTTTTTGTCTAAGATGCTTCAGTTTGGATTCCCACTGACTGGGGGTTGGGCTGGATGGCCTCATGGATCCCCTTATCAGTCTATAATTTTAAGAACAGAAAACATGCTAAAGAAAGAAAGGGAGCTGGAGAAAAATGGCTAGATGTTTGGGTTTTATATTATACTTTAAAAGGTCTAAGGTCCTTTTTAAGAAAGAGATGGCTGTGGCTATTTTAATGCAGGGCAGGTCAAAACTCTGGAAAGTAAGTGGTTCTTAGCCAGGAAGATCTATATCCGGAGGCAAGAATCTATAGCAATGAGGTTGGGATTTACCCTTTTCTCCCTATTTTTTTTTTATCCAGATGACAGTTCTCCCTTGAAAGCTTGCCTGATTGTCCAAAATCTTACCAGATTCCACCCTTATAAAGAATTCTGGTGGCTTTGCAATTGATCATCTCTTCTGTACAAACCCATTCCATTGATTTTTTTTTTAAAAAGAACAAGTAACAAGCAAGAAATGCGTTTCAGATGTCTCTTCAACCGTGTCAGGAAATGCAACAGATTCAAAGGACGTTGCTAACCCTTCTGCTATCATAAACATGAAACCAAACTCAATTATCTTGTCACGAGACTTGACCTCTTCTCTTTTCCCGAATTCTCCTTCACTCTCTTGCTTTCCATTGGTGAGAAATAGGCTTTCTCCTTGCACTTGGAAAGCCAGTGCATTGACTGCTGGTGAAGACTGATGCTTTGTTCAAGCTGAAAAAAGTGTTCACCTTCTACAAGGTTCTCATCCTCTTCCTCACTTAGTGGGGATTTTTAAAAAAATTGATCTCGGAACCGACTGTAACAGGGCATGGTGCATTGATAAACGGGAAGGGGGAACCAGCAGGTGAAATCTAGCAAAGAAAAATACCCAGCAGCGAGGCCTGTCACATGAATAGCAAAATATTCCTTTCTACTGCTTTATAATCTGATTGCCTCCAGTTTTTAATTTGAAAAGAGACAGCCCATGTAGAAAGAAAGAAAGAAAGAAAGAAAGAAAGAAAGAAAGAAAGAAAGAAAGAAAGAAAGAAAGAAAGAAAGAAAGAAGGAAGGAAGGAAGGAAGGAAGGAAGGAAGGAAGGAAGGAAGGAAGGAAGGAAGGAAGGAAGGAAGGAAGGAAGGAAGGAAGGAAGGAAGGAAACAGAAATTGATGGAAGTGGTGCCTGGTGATCAGAAATATTGTTAATTTTTTAGGGGAAAGAAAAGGTAGATATTCTAAAGCCACAAATATTAAACCAGACTTTTACTTATGTGTTGATTCTATTTCAAGACTTTATAAATGTATGTATGTATGTTTGTATTCATTTGTTCATTCATTCATTCATTTTCTCCCAAGTAAAGGGAAATATTCCCTTGAGTGGAGCTCAACTCTTGGTGACAACAGGAAACTTCCTCCAACATTCATTTTCTAGGTAATAGCAGTAAACTGACTTGCCATTCCCATCCTCTGTGATCTTTTTTCAATTGCAGTCCTTGGCTTTCCAAGTGGTCTCCCATCCAAATACTAACCTCCTCTGATTCTGTTTCAGTTTTTGAGGTCAGCCAAGGTCAGCTGGATGCTGCCACCCCACTGGGCTTTTCCTCCCAGAGAAGTTGAACAATGAGGATTTTTGGAGCCTTTCAGCAAGGGTGACCGAAAAGCACCCCGAGTCACGAAACCCTAAGGAGGTAAAAAAAGAAATTACTTTTTCACTACCAAACATTTCAGGCCTGGTATCTGAGATTGGTCCTAATGGGATGCTGTTCGGACTGGCTGGCCTACAGTTCCCATCATCGCCAGCCAGCCTAGCCCTGCTGATTGAGGACGATGGGAGTTGTATTCCAGCCCATCCACAGGGCCCCAGATTGGAAAAGGCGTGTCAGCAATTTGGGCATTTGGGAATTTCTCCCCAAAAGATGTGGGCTGGAACATTTCATGGCTTCCCGCTGGTAGTTCTGACATGCCTTGGCTGGCTTTCTCAGGCCATCTGGTGCCATACTTTAAATCAGGGTATTTCAAACTTGGCCACTTTAAGATGGGTGGACTTCAACTCCCAGAATCCCCCAGCCAGCATAGCTGGCTGGGGGATTCTGGGAGTTGAAGTCCACCCATCTTAAAGTGGCCAAGTTTGGAAAACACTGCCTTAAATCATTCTCACCTGTCTTACTTGCGTGCCTTGATCTTTCCACTCCTCTGCTTCTTCTGGGTTAATCTCGAAGGGGCTTAATGAAGTGGCCATCACTTCGCACACGTGGCTAGAAGAGAAGATCCCACATCCTCCTGTACAAGGTCCATCCACAATCCCCTTCGTGAGATGCCTGCAAATCAAAGGCCAACCCCTTCCCTGCAAGTTGCCATCCACGGGCTAATTCCATCTCCCCAAAGAGGTGCCCTTCCCGACAAGGCTGAGTTCAAATTCTCCCGTCCTCAAGGCCAGATCCCCCCTCCCCGCCCCTGTTTCCCAGGCTGTCACGAACATCAGAGGGACGTCTTCCAGAGAGGATTGGAAAAGATGGAGAGGGCCTTTCCAGCCAGCCAATATTTGCTTTAGCCCCGAAAGTTCCTGGAAATGCAAATACGATCCTGCAGAGCGGGCACCGTCGCCTAACCATCTAGCAAAGCATTTGCTGGTGGATCGCAGCCAATGAAATCAAAGGCGCTCGGGGCCTCCAAGCTTTCCGAAAATATGAAATTCCCCAGCAGGCTCAGATGGAGATTCCATAACCACCTATTGATTTAACTGTCCCCCACATACTGCTTTTGATCTGTCCTGACTTTAAATGAGCAGCCGGTCCAACCGAGGATGAGGGCCAGGTCTCTGATTGCCAGGAAGGTGTGTGTATTCCCCAGCACGTGTTTCCCCCCCTTCCCTTCCAGACAGCCGTGTGTTCCTTCAGAGCAATGGGGCTCTGCGCTAACGAAATGAAAATTTGCATTTTTACCTCTTCGTTGTGTGCACCTTTGCCCGTGCATGCTGACACCGAACTCTGCTCGTTTCCTCTTTCCCGAGTGCATCATTGTTATTTTCTCCCCACTTATGCTGTGTTTACAAAGGGGATTTTCGAATCCCCCCCTTCTAGAATAGGATATCCGGATTGTCTTCTCTGTCCAGGAATTCTGGACCTGCTGAAGAAGCAGCCTTTCCGTGAGGCTCGTGGCAAGTTCTGGGAGGAGATGCTCCTTCTTGGGGTCACCACTCAGCCGCTGAAGCCCACGGCTGGGGCTTCAGGACAACCGAAGTTCTCAAACTGATCCACGAGCTTCCGTCAAGGAGAGGGTAGAAAAGTGTCAGACTGAGAGAAAAAACCTTAAGTGGGATCCAGCTGGACTGTTTGTTTTCTGCTGATTTATTTTCTGACCACCTAGTGAACTGCTGCAAGAAGATCGCGCCGACTGACCACAGACAACGGCAGGGCAAAGTGGCCACAGTGGTGGATTGGAATATCTGCAAGAAATACCACTGGCCTGCGAGCAAGAAGTGGTGGGACCACGAAACAGTCAAAATCACAGAAAAGGAAGAAGCTGAAGTGCTCTGGGACTTTAGAATGGAAACAGACAAGCAAAGGCCACACAACACCCCAGACGTCACCACTGTTGATAAGAAAGGCAAAAAAGTCTGAATAGCGGACATTGCAACACCTGGAGACAGCAGAAGAGAAGAGAAAGAACTGGAGAAAATCACAAAATATAAAGACCTGCAAATAGAAGTAGAACGACTGTGGAAAAAGAAAGCAAGGAGAGTCCCAAGAGTAATAGGGGCCTTGGGTGCCATTCCAACACATCTGGAGCACCCCTGGAAGACCCTCGGCATTGACAAAATCACCATCAGCCCATTGCAAAAGGCAGCCTGACTTGGAACAGCTTATATCCTTCAAAGATACCTTTAACCCCATCAGGCAACAACATCTGCCTATCCCAGGTCCTTGGGAAGGACCCAACAGGTGGATAAAAATGCCACATCCAGTCTAAACATCTGGCTGACTGCGTGACTAATAATAAGTAACTTCATTTTCATTCTTTCTGATTTTAAAAAAAAGAAATTAAAACATTTTTCATGGGCTTTAGGCAGTGTGCCTATTATGCCTAATGGAAAAGTCAGTCCTGGGGTTGAGGTGGCATACTTCTTGGATGGGAGACCACAAGGAGATCCAGGGTAGAGCCAGTTTGGTCTAGTAGTGAAGGCACCAGGCTAGAAAGCAGGAAATGGTGAGTTCTAATCCTGCCTTAGGCAGGAAAGCCAGCTGGGTGACTTTGGGCCAGTCCCTCTCTCTCAGCCCAACTCACCTCACAGGGATGTTGTTCACTCCCTTGAGTTATTTATAAAAATAATAATGGTGAGATTAAATAATGTAAAAAAAAAAAAGACATCTCGGAAGAATGCTTCCCAAATGCTTCCAAGAGAACAGGAAAGGAGGCTTCACGCCCTCAAATAAGGGGAGGGGGCCAGACAGCACAGCCTTTCTTAAGGGGAAAATCCCACCCCCAGGATAGCCCAAACGCCATCCAGCAAGTCCACATGGGTCAAATGGCACAGAAGGTTTTGCAACGGGGTTGCCTTGCAAAAAATGAACAGGAGCAGGACATGCAAACAAAGGAATTGCAAAAAACTAGGAAATGCAGTAGTAATAATAATAATAGTAATCGTATTAATAATAATAATAAAAAATTGTATGCCGGCCGACACTCAACACCTCTGGGAGGCTCTCAGC